>NC_069145.1:59425199-59443845 GCF_943734635.1 Anopheles cruzii
GGGCAGTAATAAATAATTAGAAACGATCTATCAAGTGTTTCTTTTATATTTCCTACTTAGTGAAGTAGAGTAGTACTTATTACAGACGCTTAAACATTTATTTGATAGGTAGATTCTTAAAAGTTATGCATAAAATACAACTTCGGTTGCCGAAGACTTGGAAATATGAAAACTTTATTTCCAAAGTGGTAGGTCGTCAACTCATTCATCAAAAGCACATTTCATTGAAGCTTATTTCCACCTCGGTGTTTATGTTAATAAGCAGTATTGTGGTTCGGAAAAGCCACATATCGTGTAAGAGAAGCCAATGCACCCACAACGAGTGACTGTTTGGTGCGGATTTTGGCTGATTGGTTCTTCGGTTAAATTGCAATTGAGAACTTGGACGACATTTGGGTTTAACAGGATGATGCTACCATACAGCGACAGCCACAATCGATATTTATGTTATGCAAACAAACCAGCACCTTTGGACAACTTCAAGATCCAAATTCAAGTTACTATCAACGTATCAACCAACTTGTTACCCAACGCAATGCAATACTACGGATCATCGAAACATTGTCGGCGGCCAACGCGACCACGCCACCTCGAGTTACACCCTCCGTTAAGCGATGAACTGCAAGCGACGGGGAAAACCCAAGACCGGGTAGAACGTGATCGCGAACCGTAGCGTAAGCAGATAAGGGCTAACCCATCGATTAGCGATCGGCACGACGATGAGTGTGACGGACGGCAGGGAAAGAGCGGCAATCGGCACGATGGGAAACGATGCACTCGGTAGCCGACAACCCGGAATTCGACTCTGTCAATTCGTAATACAGGCGTTAGAGCAGGATAGAACTAGTGATAAGGTACGCGTGAACCGAGAGTGACATAAATTATTGTACGTATATAAGAAAGTTAAACGGGCCGCTGTTGGCTGATTCTTAGATTCAACCTCGAAGTGTGCGAACATTTTTTAAACTACGAAGGCTCCACGACGACCGCTTGACCACGTCAAGATTTGTATGAGTAAGTAACTATCTCTTCCAAGAACGATTTTTGATCCTTGCAACTAAATGTGACTGAAGCGTATTAAAACTGGCCACTCATTACGCATTGTTAAAACTGAAAGTAGAACACGGTCCAAGTCTAATTAATCAGCAACTTGTTCCAGCCATTGCAAAAGTGTACATCACCCCAAAGTTCGTTGTTCGACAAACACATTACAGTGTCACATCATTATTTAGCTATGTAATGAAGATTCTCTTAGCACCAATTTATTTATAAACCATAGACTTTAATGTTAAATCAAGTTGCTCGCAGCTACGTTATCGCAATTTTAACCAAAATCAAATTAACACTGTTCTTGTTTCTTTACACTAGATAAAGCGAATTTTGGACGCTTGAGCTCATTTCTGTATTTTGGAAACGATAAGCCAGCAGAGTGTCGTAGTGTCGTGAAGTGTGTTTCGGAAGCATGGGGACTCTAGGATGGATAGTGTTCTTGTGCATCGCCAGCAGTGCTAGATCGGATGACACGTTTTACAACGAAACTGCTTCTGCTACACCAACTATTGGTAGCTTGTTTGGATATGCTTTCGAGATGCTCATGGCAAAGCTAGACCATATGCCGCAAAGTGTTCTGCAACTACAGATCGAGTTGGCCAAGCAGCGGGAAGAGGTTGCGGAAAGCAAGGCGCACATGACCGTGGGACTGGACCAAATGCAGCACAGTTTTCTGGAGCTACAGACCGAATTGGCCAAGCACCGGGAAGAGGCTGCGCGAAGCCAAGCTGACACCAAGGAGCACATGACCGTGGGACTAGACCAAATGCAGCAGAGTTTTCTGGAGCTACAGAACGAATTGGCCAAGCACCGGGAAGAGGTTGCGCAAAGCCAAAATGACAGCAAGGCGCACATGACCGTGGGACTGGACCAAATGCAGCACAGTTTTCTGGAGCTACAGACCGAATTGGCCAAGCACCGGGAAGAGGCTGCGCGAAGCCAAGCTGACACCAAGGAGCACATGACCGTGGGACTAGACCAAATGCAGCAGAGTTTTCTGGAGCTACAGAACGAATTGGCCAAGCAGTGGAAAGAGGCTGCGCGAAGCCAAAATAACAGCGATAAGAGCCTGGTCGACATTAAGAGGGCCGTGCAGAACAATTTCGATTCGATGCGTCAATGGGAGGATGATGTTGGACGCAACTTCACTCTCCTACAGGACCGATCATGGCAGATCTTGACGCAAATACTTACGCGTGTTACAACGAAGACCAATCCTCTTTCACATTTACCCTTTCGCTCGTGCAGTGATATTTGGAATGAACAGTCTGGGGCCTATATTATCCAGGTGAACGATGAAAGTAACCCTTTTATGGCGTACTGTCACCGGGATATGAAGGGTAAAGGCATCTGGTTGGTGATACAGCACCGATTCGATGGATCGCTAAACTTCTATCGCAACTGGACCGAGTATCGGAATGGTTTTGGTGACATTGAGAAGGAGTTCTGGATCGGACTGGAACGACTATATCAGCTGACATCGGGGCGACCCCATGAACTGATGGTTGAGCTGAGAAACAGTAACGGGACTTATAAATTTGCACTCTACACGGCATTCGAGATCGGCAGTGAAACCGAACAATACAATCTGAAAACCCTTGGAGAGTACAACGGAACTGCAGGGGATTCTCTGTCACAACACAAGAATATGAAATTCTCGACGTTTGATCGTGATAATGACTTAGGAAACGGAAATTGTGCTGAATCATTTGAGAGTGCCTGGTGGTACAATGACTGTTATCATTCCAATTTGAACGGGCGATACAAAGATATAGACAAAAGAAACTTGAACAATTGGAACACATTCACTAGAGAAGGACTGGCCTTCTCAAGAATGATGATACGACCAAAAGAATAACGCTATCGATGAATGAACATACGTAAACAATAAAAACAGTTATCTGTAATGTGTAGTTTAAATGCCCGATAGTGCCACTACTATTTGGCCTTCCGTCATTACGACATGGCCTAATGAACAAATCCTCTCCAGTCAACTCGGTTCCTGACTGCCGCTCTCCAGCATCGCACGTCTCGAAGACTCGAAATAATCATCCTTCAGTATGAAAATGCACGATTAAACGTGGCCAAAAAGAAAAAGACCTTAAGCGCCAAACGTCAAATCAGAATAGCATCTGCCACAGTCCTTAACGTACGCTTTGCCTGGTCCGGAAATGTTAACCCGAGCAGCGACTAATTTCATCACTATCTTCTTCTACAAATATAAATAATCTATATCTTCTTCTTCTGTATATATAAAAATGGTTGGTTTTCTGTCTGTACCGCATTTTCTTCAAAACTACTGAACCAATCCGCTTGAAATTTTGTACAGCGTAATTTTGTGACCCCGGATTATGAATAGGAATGTTTGACCCTTCCACACCTCCGGGTAGGAGGGGCTTCCTTGCAAACGTAGCATAAAATTCAGCATAATTCGGGCTGTTTTCGAACCAAATCGAACCAAATTCGTCAGGTGGGAGTTTTGGGAAAGGGAAAATGTTGTGGTGTGGCACCTCTCAGAAACAACTTGAACACGAAAGTTTTTTCATCTTTTTCATTTCGTTTATTAAATTGGAGATAATGCGCACACTGGGTGAAGCAGCGAAGGTGAAGCACTCGGCGCGAAGGATCGGAGAAGCAGCAGAGCAGCATCAGCAAAAGCAGCTTCAGCAGCAGCAGCAGCCACAGAATACGCCAACAGTTGGCGCACCTACGACGGTTGCTGCAATCGGACTGCTGACGATGCTACTCATCATCGTCCAGCCATCGTTGGTCAGCATGTCAACCAGCGCGGGCGAGACTCACAACACCCCCGATGGCGAAACGGTAACCCTCAAGTTTCGCCGTATCGTCTGGGACCGTGCGAAGGACAGACAAGTGACGGCGACCGGCACCAGGGCCAGCGTCCACCAGAAGTGCTACGATCTTGCGGACCTGGCGCCCCCACAACCGCCGTTCATCGTGCCGAGGACCACCGAGGACGAGCGTTTGGAGTTGACGTGTAGCAGCCTGGGAGGATCACCGGATCCAACCATCACGTCGTATTGAGTGGGGCTGCAGAAGAAGTTCCAGTCGAGCGTCGAGGAGGGCAGCGCAAGGATCCGCGGACCGCGGACAGCCTGTCGATAGTGCCAACGCCGCGAAAAGGACGGGGCAAAGTCCTTAAGTGTCGACGGGAACCGCGCGAAGGAAGAACGTCGTCCGGACATCGAGCCGCTGGATAAGTTAGAGTGAAGTGCGAGCGCGCACAACACTGGATGGGAGTATGTTGCAAATGCAACCCAGCGGCTCCCGATCGACGAGCGATCGATCGGCTCCTGACCGAGCGCTCCGACTGAGCGCCATAGGCGTGACATTCGGAGCGCTTGCGAGACCCGCGCGCGAGTGTGATTCCGACCAGGAGATAAAGGAGTCGAGCCAAGAGGGGCAAGTGAGCGAGTCAAGCGGGACAGAAGGAGTCAAGTGTTAGAAATTGCGAGAAATACACGAGTTTTTTAACTCCAGAAACTCCAGAAACTCCCGAAACGAAGCGGAGATTAAGAAACCTAACATCGCTTTTCTACCTTTTTTCCCATCTACTTGGCTGCCAGTTGCATTCGCAACATTACGAATTCGCAACGGGTTACTGTTTCTCAGCTCAACCATCAGTTCATGGGGTCGCCCCGATGTCAGCTGATATAGTCGTTCCAGTCCGATCCAGAACTCCTTCTCAATGTCACCAAAACCATTCCGATACTTAGCGATCCATCGAATCGGTGCTGTATCACCAACCAGATGCCTTTACCCATCATATCCTGCTGACAGTACGCCATAAAAGGGTTGCTTTCAACGTTCGCCTGGATAATATAGGCTACAGACTTTTCATTCCCAATGTCACTGCAAGAGCGAAAGGGTAAATGTGAAAGTGGATTGGTCTTCGTTGTAACACGCGTAAGTATTTGCGTCAAGATCTGCCATGATCGGTCCTGTAGGAGAGTGAAGTTGCGTCCAACATCATCCTCCCATTGACGCATCTTCTTCGCGATGGCAATAAGTGAATGCCTTTTCCCGACCACCGGCTGCATCTTCGAAATGGCTCACCATTAAAGCGTTCCCACAGTGCGATTGCGATTTCGATTGTTGTTTGCGTAGAGCACGTGGAAGTCGCTACTCGGTGTGCGCGTGATTCCCCATTTTTTCGGCCATCGGCTATTACCCGCGAACGCAAACATTCGCAGCGTGCTTTTATTGGGACAAATTAAGTCAAGTGCAGTAAAAAGTCATGTTTCGTTAACGGCCGGCTGGTACGCCACTTGAGCGAGGCGAGCCCAAACTCCCGTCTCGTTCGTTTGCATTTATTAACCGCCTAGTGAGCAGAACGTGGCCTGGGGTTCTTGGCAGCGGGAGCAAAGTACATTCTGTCATAAAGCGTTTATTTCGAGCAAGATGCTTCAGAGCGGCTGCGTCTCGCGCCTTCGCTTCGAAGCGCATCGCTTTCGATCGCAAATTTCATTACATTTATGATGGGTTTTGATGGCACCGCGATATAAAACGGCCGGTGAGAAAATGCGCGCTGAGACAGGCTCCGTGGCCGCCAGTACCCGCCCCTTGGCAGCCGCCGCGTAGCAGTAATAAAAATGCCAGAGCCAAAACCCCGAACCCGAAGGTGTGCCCGTTCGGAGTGGCCGCGGATTTACGAGCGGCCCTCCAATAATACTGCTGGAGTTGCATCTGTCTCATTAAGTTGCCAATTTATTGCCCCCAGACGGCTCGACGGCGGTGACCGCGTGTCGGTGAATCCACGAGGCTCACCGGGTTATCGGACGGTGGGAATCTTTGCTTTGCCGGTGAACTCCCCCCGAGAGCTCCCCCGTAACGACCTGAGAACGAAGACTGATCATCGCAAGAAATATTGCACCGAAGACATCGTTCGCGAAGCAATCGATTGGCGGACAGTGTGCGCGATTTCGCAACGGTTTGGGGACCAACGCGCCAGACCACGGAGCTCGAAGCGAAGAAGATCCTCCAGCGCCCGAACCGATTATGTTTACTCTACCTGCCCAATCTCGCACCCCAACTCTCGGCCCTGGCAACGGCGGTTTAAACGGATTTTTCGGTAGAAAAAAATGTAATCAACTGCGGCGAAAAAGGGAACCTTCTGCGAAAGAAAGAAAAAAAGGACGGTTCCCTACGCTAATCCGACCAACCGACCGACTGTCGTGTGTTAACGCAACGCTGCTACGCCCAATGTGCAGCGGCAAAATTAATTCGGCCCAATCTGCACCACGGGTCCCCCCTGTGCTCCCTAACAACGTCCTCGCGTGGGGCTGCGTTGGGAAATTAAAAATAAAATTATAACGAGCCCCGGAACGGAATGGGAACTTCCCGCCGCTAAACGGGGCGCACAGCACAGTGAATCGGGGCTCACAGTAATTCCTGGCGAAGAGGTTTGGCCGAAATTTAATCAAAGATTTCATCAAACTTTAACCACCACCAACCAGTCACCAGCATGAACGTCGAAAATGGCTCGCGGACTCCGTAGCCATGGCACACCAGTGCGCTACGCCCGCCGAATGCTGTCTGTCAGGACGATAATCAGACTGCCGAGCCGAGTTTGGTCAAGGAAATTAATGAAATTAAGTGAAGCCGGTACAGCAGCGTTGAATGTTGGGCACGTTTTGTGTCTTTTCCTTTTTTTGTTACACAAAACAACGAAGAACATAAGCATTTAATCCCGACAAAAATGTCAAATAAGGAGCATACATTTAACAATACTTTACTAAGCACGAAGAAAATATATAAAATGTTAAACTACAGATTAAAACATTGAGTAACATTAAGTAAGCGAACGTGGCAGAAGTCGAGACACGAGCGACTGGAAGAAACCATTAGCTGGCTGCCGCCACTAGGCGCACCTTCTATTATCGTTTCACGGGATTCAGTCGGAAACCCGCCCAAAACATGCCACACGTCGTTATGTGCGTCGAGAAACAAAGTCTGCAAACCATCGATTTCGAAGGTTCGAAGGCGAAGGTTTGTTGTTAAGCTTCGAGATTGAAATTTAGCCGTCGTTTGGCCGATTCTCTGCCGTACGCTTGGCCCGGCGTGGCCATTTAGGGCTTCCCATAACTGGCTTTCCGCTGCCACCGGAACCACCATTGCAAATCCTCCTCGGATATTTTAGGCAATATTATTTTCTTTTGAGGTATGCAATATGTTGTGAAAGATTTTAGTAGTTCGTTATGAGTTTTTACACTTAAACTATGCTGGCAAACCAGATGATTTTACACAAAGTTTAAAGGAACGCCATTTAAAAATATGTAAGCAAAAATGCTCTCTACTTGTTGATATTCATTCCCACAAGCGCAGTACGCTCTAAAGTAATGTAAGAAAAGTGCATCTTTCGCATCATCTCACGCGAATGGAGCCTTATGCTGGGGCTGGGTTTAAAATCAAACCAATGTTCCCGTCCCGGCAAGGTCACGCCGAAACCGGCGGGTTTCAAAATTAATGCCACTTTCTTCAACCTCATTCAGAAGTAAATTGGCTTCATTGATCATTTATACGCATTAATTGGGGGATCGTTCCCGTCGAATGGTGTTTCCAGGATTTCAGCTGTTCAGCTTCAGCGGCTTCAGAGCCGCTGCACGGCGCACGGCGAGAAGCTTATCCGCAAAAGCCCATAAAAACGCAGAACGCACCGGGCCCCCGCTGGTCCCGGGCAAGATGATGATTAACTCGCAAATATTTCGCAACTTAGGACCCATAAAGAAAATTACAGGCCACTCATCGGCATCGAACCGCTGGCCAGCATGACAAATGGCTACCAATTTTGCCGAAAAGTTCAGCAGCATCTGTTGTAAATTATTCATTCACGTTTGGTTTCTTGTTCGCGCCCGTTGCCGAACTCGCCCGAGTGCCAGGTCCCGCGGTCAGGCGAACATTCGACCGATTCTGTGGCTCATAAGGCTCGGTTTTAGAAATAGCGTAAGTTAAAGTAACGATCAGTTGATACAGTTTTACAGGATTCATTTGTATGTTTTGATTCGAATTGAAAATGAGTCTGCAGCAGAAACTCTTAATACCATCCTAACAGCCTAATCGTCGGCTAAACAGCGTTCATTTGTCGGACTTTATAGACTTTGCGCCCAATTTGTTGCAACCCCAAGTTAAACAAATTGGGCTGCGTGGGCAAACCGCAGCATGACGCCTGCGAACGGAAGTATTACCAACAAACAACTGACGGCCGACAGCCGGCTGACTGCTGCAAAAGTCAAACTTATCTTCCTTCACACGGACGGACACACGGACGCATCAGGAACACTTACACCGAGCGGCTGCAGATGAACTTTATTTGCATATTTTACCCTCCCGAACAGTGCAGGGGACTCCACCGTTGGATGGCTCCACTTTGTCGGTGACTTCGGTGGGGCCGGCAAAGTTGTGTGCGGCCGCCGGAGCCGGAGTCCCCAAATTTACAGCCCATCTGCTCCGATGTGAAAATGTTGTGTTGAAATTGAAATTATGCTCACCCGAAACCCCTGGCTCCAACAGGTCATCTCCCGGGGTGAGGCACCGCGCACCGCCGCTGGACCTGTAGACCAGCGACTCGCAGAAGTCGCCAGATCGCAGGAATGGGGGATCGCCCTGATTCATTGCAAAAATTTCCAACGAAATGAAAAGTGATAACTTTTACTGCCCGAAAGGAGCCCGAGTTGGGGACGCGGTGAGGCACACCACCATTTGTAGTTGTTACGGTTACTTCCCGAAGGAATCCCGCAGGTCGAGAGTCTATCGAGGCAGCATATTTCGGATGGTTGGCCGGGTTGGCCAAAAAGTAAACCAACATCGCATTCCACCAGCCTGGGTTCTGCCTGCGAATGTGTCTCTCTGTGTGGCGATCGTTAAATGAAGATGTTCTCGGGTTCGCTCCCCAGGACCGGGTTGCAATTAGGAAGAAGAAAGGCAGACCAACAAACTGGGGAGTGGAGTCAACGAGTGGGACCCCAAATTGGACCTCCGCCTTCGAGGGGCACACACAGATGGAAAATGTTTGCCCCACCCGGGGGGGTGGACCGAGCAGAGGGAGGAAGTTAAACGGAAAACTTTGTGTAAATAAATAAAATCAATACGAAGCGAAGGACCTCGAGACGGGGGAGCCCAGCCAGCCAGCCAGCCAGCCAGCCAACTAGGCCGGCGTCCCGTGGGCATACCGTTGAGACCGGGCTGGCCATCTCCGGGCTGGACCGGGCTGGCTGGGACCGCCCAAGCTTGATGATGATTGGTAGAAAAACTTGCTCGTTCGCATCCGTTTCCGGGTATGCAAAACGGCGACCCGATGATAGTGAGGCGAACGCAACATTTTTCATTCAATCCGCTCCCATAACGAGACCGAGCGAAATGAACTCATCGTTTACCTTTCTACCTTTTCCCTCTGTGTCTCTCGCTCTATCACTGACTCTCTCTATCTTGTGCATAAATTTTGGACCGGAATGTAATCGATTTTCGTACTCCTCCAGGGACGCCAAGAAGACCAAGCCCGGTCGAGGATTTCAATTGCTCGAGAGAATCCTTTCTCGCCAGTGCGTACTCGAGAGGGAGAGAGACAGATTTGCAAACAGTACGACTGCTCGACTGTTCCAAGCGATCGATTTCGGTGAGGACCCTGGGGGTTGGTAAAAAATGGACCGCATCCTTCACAGGCAAACAGGCCGGGGTGGGGCCGAAGTCGTAATGGTGCATTAAAATATTCTTTCGAACCCTCACGGCGCGGCAAGGTAATCGAGCGAAGTGCTATGAAGTGCAGTTTACAAGAGTATGCATGCATAATTTGGGCCGCTTAAGCTCGCTTAAGTTTTCATTTAAAGTGTCAAACAATTTTTAAACCGCTCCTCTAGCTGGTCTCCAGTTGCCTCTGAATACTAATGTCCGTTGCAGGTTCCAAACTCTGGCCAAACGGCAGTCACTCACTACCACGGCACAGCCAGTGGAATGTCTGATGAGGAACGGCGAATATTTCGCTGAATTGGCAAAGTTTTGGGGGTGCCCGGGCGAAGGCCACGGCCCGGGTTGGTGGCGGCTGGTAGGTGAATTACAAATTCCGCATCTTAAAATTTGCTTCCTGAATTACCCACACGATCGCACACACACACACGCCGACAACGGCGGCACTGCCTCTGTGGAATGCAGCCTCTACGGGGACGCGTTTCGGATGCACTTTCCGTTTTCCGGCGGAAGTTGATGGCGCGGGTGGGATACATCAAAGGGCATGCGGTGGGGCAGGGTGTCTGCTGCTGCGGTTTGGAGCTCATTTTCGCTGACGGAAAACTGTACGGCCCGGAACCCACCCGGGGGAACCGGAAAGTCGGTCGGCATCGATTGAAGGCAAGACCCGAAACCCCAAGTGTAGAGTCGACTAATGTAATGTAATTTGCGCACGACGGTGGCCGCGGTGGGTGGGTTGGAAAGTTTGAAATGAGGGTGGTCTCGAAATAATTGTGCCCTGTCTCTTACAATAATGAGCCCGAAAACCCCCGGAACCCTGTGCCGGAGTTATGTGTGCATTTTCGAGAGTAGCGCGCGGTCGGAAATTTGCAATCAATCGAGAAATGGTTGCGGTTTCCGCAATCAATGAAGCCAAGACCACGGCACCGGAGGGCCGGTGAACCGACCCGGGGTATCGACGGCATGTTGAGGTGTAGTACTGTTGGGTTGGACAGCGGTCGTCAGTGCAATGTCTTAAATGTAAATCGATAAATCAACTATAGAGGGCTATACTGGGTTATTCAATATGTTTTGAGCTTGAATAATTTACAAACAAAATTGGTTTCGCAGCTCAAAAAAACTGACCTAACCCAAAACTGCTATCACCTTCTTGGCCGATGTTTGGTCATGAACTTGTTGGGCAACCGAAGAACCAGGTTCATACCACTCTTTAGCCTCTCGTTTTGATTCAGGATCATGGTAATAGACCCAAGTTTCATTCATAGTGATGAGTCGGCGAACAAAATCCACTCTAAACGATGCCGAGAAAATTGCATTTGAATGGGTTTTTTCCATTGTGCAAACTGCTTACTGAAGCCCAATACTTCAGTCAAAATATTGGTTATACTTCACAATGAGATGACTAGGCCTCGTACTAAATCTCTTTCAGTAACTCCACGATTTTCCAATACGATAGCCTGTATTTTTTCTACGATTTCAGGTTATGCGTTTGTTTTTGGACGTCCTTGACGAGGATCGTCTTCAAGGTTTGAACGACCACATTTAAATTCAGAAACACATCTTTCTACTGTATTAGATGAAGACGAAGAGTCCTTTTACACTTTAAACATTCGTTCATAAATTTTCTTTGCTTTTAAACCTTTCAAAAATAAAAGTTTAATCACTGCACGATACCTGATGTTTTACCATTGTAAAAAAATACTGTAACATTTCGATACTAAATGGCTTCTAAACAAAGAATCAAGTCACAGATTGAAATTAAACTTCCCATACGTGCAAATGAAGAGTGTTACAACATAACAAAATAAATAAGGTTACCGTAGTAGCGCCCTCTGTTATTGAAACTCAAAACTTATTGAACAGCCTGGAACACACCATTGCGATCCAAAGAGCGAATTTAAATAATTTTTCTTCTATGCAGTGAAAAACAAATTGGTGTCACAGGGTCTGTCCCTTGTATTACTCTATCATCCTTGTTTGTTGCCTCAGTCGCCAGGCCCTTTGATTGTTATTGACGCCAATTCGGTTGATCGATGTAGCACTTTGACTGAACTATTTTTCAACGCGGCGCAGGACTATCGGAAAAAGGGGTTTAAACTGCAAAAGCTCCCATCACGGACTCGCGCAAGATCACCGCGCATCATCAGCGCAACACTGGACGGCCCACTCCAGGCGGATCGGCGTGGCCAATGATAAACGTTGCCGATTACTACCCCGGGCTTAATGAATCTTCCGCCATCATCCGCCCGGTGTGATTCGGGAGTAGATTTCATCAACAGCCCCGGACAACAGCACAGCTGGGCCAATCAGTCCATCCTCAGTCGGCCAGTGTTTGTGCAGCTAATGGCAAATCAATCGCGACAGTCGCCGCTACCGTGTACTCACCTAGATCGAGCGTTTCGACGTCCAGAAACACTTGCAGGACGAGCAGCACCAGCACGAACCGTAGCCACCACGTGCCGGCGTTCGCCAGCACTTCCGGCGATCGTATCACTGCCATGTTCGCATTCAAATGTTCGCTGCACCGAAAATAACACAAAAAAGCAGAGACTCCGAAGTTCCACGGAACGCGCTTTCTGGGTTTTTCTGTATCCTCCCGACTCCTTGGTGATTCACTCGTTTCGTGGCGCGTTTCCGAGCGAATCCAACAGCACACTTACACGGCCAACCGGTGGCACACGCACGACGACATGCGCTCGTAGTTCCGGTTTCGGGGCCGGAAGAGCGTCGTATGGGGGGGAGGTGGCTGCTATCAATTATGTGCCGCCATATCCTTTCCGCCCTGCGATGCTGGCGGAGTCGTCGTCGACGTTACTATTTTTGGCGCTGCCCACATATCGGTTATGTCTGCGAAAAATGAGGGAAATGAAAGAAAAATGTTACAGTCATTACGGAGCACTAACATCCTAGGCAGGCCATCGTTATATGAATAGGCCGAGGGTTCGGTTTTAAAACTCATTAGAATGTGCGGTGCTTCAGTGCAATGTTTCGAAACACTTTCGAGGTCCTTTTGGTCGATCACATTTCTGGAGGTACTATTTTTTAAAGGGTACTTTTAGTTACATAAAACGATGGAAAAAATAAGGGAAACTCACCCTCCATATTTCCCATAACACATAATGAATATTTCTGTTCATGCCACCATCTCGACTACTCTCGCTTCCGGCCGAGGTCATGTAAAATTAAATTATGTTTGCATCCTCGATCCGGTGGAATTCGCCGGTCGTGGTGTTAGCTAGCTCTGGGTACCAGTAGCAACAGATTCGCAACATGGTCGGCGGTAACCACGGCGGTTTTCTCCCAACCCACCCACAGCAAACCGCCCCATTTTCCATCGGCGATAATCAACAGCGTCGTGCGTGAGCCGCAAAAAAGTGCAGGATGCGGACGAAAGTTAAAGAAAAGGCGCCCTTGGCGCGCGCGCGCTGGGGGTGTGTTTTAATTACGCCGGCTGAAGGATATCATAAATTTTAATTAAACTCATCTTTACGACCCGCTTCTCACGTGGTCGGCTCACGGTGGTTTGAAGAGCAAGGTCCCCCCCACCACGCTTTTGAGACGTCTCGTCGGAGAAGAATGCAATCGGAAGCCAGAATGCAATGTTGGGTGAGTAAATCGGTGCAAGGAACGCGCCACTGTAATGTAGCTCGAGTGGATAATCTAGAGTAGCGAAGCAGATAATGGTTTACTGAAACCTGCATTCGGGAATGGCGGAATGTAATGGTGTTCTGATAACAAACGCAATTTTACGACTCTTGCAGTACGAAAATGGCACACGGCGTGGACAGACTGTATCATTCTTTCTTAATTGAAACCAGTTGGCATCAGGTCCAGAGCGAAGGACGTGTGCACCGCCGCGATTCGCGGGTCTGACGGACTCCGTCACTTCTGGTTGACGAGTGAGCCGGCCGCCAGATCGTGACTTCCATTTACTGCCCGTTTCGGGGCGCTAACACGGATCGCTTCTCTGTGGCGAATTATGACCATTTCGTCAGACGCAACCGACTGACATACTCGCGGGGCCTCCTTCTTGATCAACCGTGAGCTAACTATCGAAGCGAGGCATGCAGAAAAAATACGTCAAAAACTGCGCAAGGATCATGTCGAGGGATGCCGTAGATTGGCGTGATGTTTATTTGCGCCGCCGCCGACGACGACGACGACGAAGTGAATTGGATTATTGCTCGTTTAGCCACTTTCGACCGAGGCGGGGTGCAATCACGTTCCTCACGTCGTCGGCACATTCCGTTAGATCCGAACATACGAACACACTAGTGCTTCGCTTATGCGGCAGCATCACGCTCCGGCTCCGGCTGAGTGACTGATTCAATGTTAAACAATTTGTTGTTCACGTTCGTTGGTGCATCGCCACTGCATTTCACGGGCCAGTCATGTTTGATCGAAATCAACATCGTCGCCACTGATAAATCTGTTTCGAACGGGGATGTTCGAAAATTCTTAAACAATGGCAATGGCAAACAACAACATTGTTTAGTATGTTTGTGAATAATTTCCTTTTTTCGTTTGAACTATCTATCAGGAGCCAGTAACAGCAGCGTATTATTTGCATATTTCGCAGTAAGCGCAGTTATTAAGAAATCTATTACATGAAAACAATGAAATCCTTTTCAAATAATAAGTTTTTAATCAGGGATGGAACAACGAAGCAATTTAGTAAATTCAAAGTATTAGGAAAAAAGGATTCAAAATTCGTATCTATTTAAATATAAATTTAGTGCAATCATTATTAATTTTATTATCTAGTTTAATAAAATTATATTTCACAAACGGATAGTCAAATTTTACGAAATCTTTTCTGAGAAATGTTCTAAGAAAGTTTATAATCATCCTATCATCTATCCACTCCAATATCTAAAATTTATGACAAACTTTTTGCCTCATAAAACCAATAGACAAAAGAGCACGAAAAATATTCAAATTAAATCGAATTAAAAAAAAAAAACAGCCAGTCAATAACAATGGTTGTCTGTACAATAAATTTAGTACGAAGTAAATTCGAACCATTTACGCTTAAGCTGATAAATAGTTTAGCTAGTGAGCAGAAAGGAAAGCAAAAAGGAGGTGTTCCGACCGTCGCCATAGATCCGTGTCTCATAAAGCTTGAAGCCCCCGATCAAGGCACGGGAGTGCCCGGCTGTGTTAATCGATATTAAAAGCGATCAGTGGCCGTGATAAAGAGCACATTTCATTCTTAAATCTGGCCTATCTGCTATCTTCGCCGATCGAGCCTTGTTCCTGAACCGACCAGCCGATTGCCGACCCAAAAAACCCATTACTTGCGCCACGTCGTGGCGTGCGTGCATGCGACTGTCGAGCGTTGTGGTAGTAAATTGAAATCAGCCGATAAATTACGCCGGTAAGTCACTGTTTCGCGTTCATAACTTCACGGCCCAACACAACATTCGCCACAACGTGTACGCGACGCGGTCCGGGAACTTGCTGCGCAAGCCCACCTCTGCGCGGAGGACCCTAATAAATTACCGCGAACATCGTGTACGTGACGGATACATCGCGCGGACTCTCCAGCCTCTCTCGGCCTTCCAACAGGTACCACCGGGACCGGGTTGCGAACCCGCGGTTCGAATTTATCGACCGGCCGGACCTAGGACTCAACCTCAGGACGGGCACTGTCCGGACTCCGAAGACGATGACGACGACGGCGTGCAATGTTCCGCTGTCAAAAGCATTCGTGAGCAAGAAACAGCGACGCACACGGGTACGCTGTCTTCGCGCGAATTGTTTAAATAACGGAAAAAGAACACACACCTCCTTGTGCAGCGACGAGCGAAGCAACATGTTGTGCGCTCCGAGCGAGATGTTCACCGAGCCGGGATGGCTGGCTGCTGGCCAGCAGCCGGCGCGCGTGGGACGCGGACATGAAGACGTTACGCTGTGTTATTGTTACATTATGTGATGTTATTATTCATGTTTATTCGATGTGCCCCACAGCATGCCGGGGCCGGCCGGCTGAGTTATGCTGATCTTCAGTGGCACACACCAACGTCACAAAATCGATTCGATTAAATAGCGCTCCGTAAGTGGAGTTAAAATTTGGCGATAAACTAAACGGCACGGTTGTCTTTAAGGCTCTGTTTTTGTGTCGCTTTTTTGGGTGGCTCCTTAAGAAAAATGATGAAAAGCCCGCGGGGGGCATACGACAGTATCATGATTTACTATGTACAAGCCAGCACAGCGAGGCTAGAAAGTCACGTACGTGGGCCAATCATTCTCGCGAATCCGTCAGCAAGAGCCGGTGGATTCGGAGAAAACCGTCGAACAATACAACACAGCTTTTCGATTGATCCAACCGACGAGCGGCGATCGGATTTTCCAAGAAATCACAACTGCCACGGCCGAGCTGTGCTTCGAATATTGATAAGATTCGTGCTGCCTTTGGCTATATTCCGGCGCCTCAAACAAACCCACTTCAAGGCCACCAATGAAGGACTGTATCATTCGCAGCAGCCAAATGAGTTCGATTAAAAATTAGGTAAACAGTAAAGCTAATGTTGGGCCATGCTATGGATTTCATAATTTTTGGTTAAGCCGTAAGCCACTTAACAACGTAAGAGCGGAGCTCAATTGACCCACGATCAACAATCTGAACCACACAAAAACACAAATGGAGACCAATAACGCTAAACGCGCCGACGTTCGACTACCGCCGCCGATGATGCCGGAGAGATAATGTTTCTTTTTATCGAATAATAAACTTCAGCCACATCATCATGAAGCATAAAAAGCATAAATGAAACCGGGAAACCCTCCGCTGGCCGTAATAATTCGCTTGGCGTTCGCGAAAAAGGAACGATGCGTAAAAGCGCCCGGGTCTAAATGCGCCGGGTTTTCGGGGCAGAACATTTCCGTGCACCATGTTGGGTCGTAAAAGCACCCACCCAACATGGCCGCGTCAATCAAGTGGCGGGTCGCTGCGTGTCCTGCCCAATATCATGCGAGGCGCCAATTTATTGGTACGGTACCATGGGGCCGCCAGTTTACGAACACTTTTGGGTGATTTTATTTATTTTCTCGATTAAATATGTAGCGCAGTGAATAAAAAGAAAACAACACAACACAACACCGAAAGTGTTTTATGCACAACAAACAAACGCACGCGAAAACATATCGCAACGCGACATTCAAACAAACGCCTGGTTGCCATGGGCATCTTTTCCGGTTGTGCTGAGTATTTGGAAAATGATTGGAAAAGCCGTTTGTGGAAGCCGAAGCCGAAGACGGGAAGAGTACACTTTATTGCCCCACACGCGGCAACCCTCCACAACACGTGTATCGCGCGGGTGGTGGACCGTTCCCAACCAACATATCCCAACCTGTGGACGCATTAGCGCCCGCTCTTTACATTCTTGCTTCGCACATCAATTGCCGGATTATGCTTGGTCCGCTGGCAAAGCACTTCACGCAACCCTCTCTCGTGCCTAACTGTTCCAATAAACATTAACGAGCATAATGATTGGACCCTCCGAATGCACGATACAGGTCTTGGGACGATCCACCCCAAAGCACAGAAAAGATCAGAAGACCGTGACACGGAACCTCACACACCTTGCGACAATCCCGATCCAATCCTACGCCGTCCACCGTGAAGACCGCACCTACCGGGCGGGCGTGTTCGCCGAGGGGTAGAAATTAAATGTCAGTCCTTCTTATCCCGTTCCGCTTTACGTATGTGTCATGTAACATGTCTTCTGACGTTTTCTCGCAAACCCATCAACCACAACCTCCGTAATTAACGGACAATCACACACACACACACACGCGAACACCGTCATGCGCTTCGCCTGGGTCCCCTCGTGTGAACTCACGGAGCCGTGCCAATATAACACGGTTTTCCGCAGTGGAAGAATGTAGAGGGCGCCACTAGGGCCCGCCTAGGATACCCTACCAAGGTTATTGATTAATTAAAAAACCGGCCCTACACACCGGGCACCCCACAGACCTCTCTGGTGAGTGCCGGCAACGTCGTATAAAAACATGGACCTAGTTTTGAAGGGTCCACCACGCCATCGAAAGGATACGCGCCCCAGCTACGGAGTTTGCGGCACGAAAGGAAACATTTGTGCATGCTATCCAACGGCCCGCAAGGACGAAGGCCCACAGGTCTCGGCGCGGTGCGTGCTAATGACGGTTTCTTCCGACTACGCTACGGAACACCCGCTCTGGTGCACTTGGTGTTCCAACACGATCGGGTTGACTGGCTGGAATATGTTTTATGCCCCCTTCGTTTTAAAGTTAAAACACAGTTCCTTTCTCGGATCCCCCCAGGGCGCTGGAAAACTGTTTCCGCCTTCGCGGCGCGCAAATTGATTCTGTTCCACACAAAATGTTCCCGAACTCCCGGTAATCGATTCAATCACAATAAATAAGGAAAAAAAGCTTCGCTTCCGGAGTTTTGCCGAAGGCGAGCAGCATAATTATCGAGCCCATCACGGCGGAGGGAAAACTACACAACGGGCGTTACAAGTATGCTACGCGCGCTGTTAATAGTTTCCCGAACGCCGGGAGCCTAACTTAATCCGACAAATCCTTCTTCGCGGCTCAAGAGGCCGGCCCTCGAAAACTGGAGCCTACAGCCCCACAGGATGGTGCTCGAAGAAGCGTGAAAATGATTAACAGCTCCTTCGGTCGATCTGTAGTGCGGAGCAGATAGTGCGAAGAGAGCGAAACTAATCCGCAATCTGAGAACCGTCTGCCGAACCCGGGAACCCGAAGCCAGCCGAAGACGCCGAAGGAGATACGGCCAACGTGACAGTGTATATCGGCAGTTGTTTCATCCTACACGACTCCGGCAGCCCTGATAAGAAGAACCCCAAAATACGGGGGCCATCCCTTTGCGGAAGGATTTTCTTCTGATATC
>NC_069145.1:59444045-59466533 GCF_943734635.1 Anopheles cruzii
GGCCCAAGTAACACAGTTTTGCATCATCGACCCGGAGCACAAAAAAAAACACGGAACGCTACACTAATAGCGCCCCGCCCGATCGATCTTTTGCCATCGACCGTTCGACTGTTTCTGTTTTTCCCCTTGCCTTGTCCGTCTGTTTTCCCATTTCGTCGCAAACGCTTCTTCTAATGTCTGGAAATGACGGCCGAGTTCGTCGACTACTAATGAGTTATAGTTTCCGCCCCGCCGAAGCAGCTAGTGCTCCAGTGAGTTATGGGCGCGCGAGCGCGCGGCATTAGAGAGTGGGAAATGTTTACGACTATTTGTTGTTCTTCCGTCCGGTGTTGTCTGTGGTGCCCCGGACTGTCGGCTTTAAAGACGGCATAAAAATCTGCTACCGACACAGGCGGGCGTTCGATTTTGGGGTTCTGGTTTTACGCACTGACCGACGGGGTGGTTTCGCAACCCGATTGAGGCCATCGCCGGTGCAGATCCATGACATATTGGAAAACAGATGCCCGGTCGGGGGTGGCATCCATAAATTTCTATCAATATTTAGCCAAAAGCACGCGCACCGGTTCGAAGCGCGAGACCCGATACAATGTCGATTAATTGCATCTTGGCGGTGTTTTTCATCTTTCATTGCTGAGCTGCAATGCTGCAATCTCCCAGCATCGGTGAGCTAATTACCCGCTCATGTGTAATTGGCCCGCCTCGTCCGGAACTCAGCCCGGAATGGGAAAACTCCCCATTAAAACGCAATACGATAATTAAATAACTATTTGTTCCACTCGCGCCCCGTACCGAACAAAACTGATTTATTGTGAGTCATCGTTACGAGATTTATGGATCATGCATCCAGCTCACACAGCAGTGAGAACCAACTGCAGCTGACGTTCTTAAAGCCCAGCCGCCCTCCAGGACTGGTGGCACACATTTCCCAACGAAATTCCCGTGAAAAACGCCCATGACGTAGTGCAAGTAATGTCTTCAAATTGATACAATTAATTTCCACCGCTCGAAAAGCTGCAACTCACCCACGGTGCAGTCTCTGCAGCCGAGGTGCAGTTCTCCGAATCGCGTTTCCCACGTCACATGTAATCAATTTGCCGACGCAAAGGTTCCGCACATGGTTCTGAAATCCTGTCGAAATTCGCAGCGAAACGGTTGGAGCTTCGGGCCACCGACATTCCCTCTTACGGCTTACGGCTCATACGGGTTTCGAGACGTGATTTGTTCCCATTCACACGGGGGCCGTGGTCCGGAAGTCTTTCGGACTGTAGAAAACAGAGCCACACACACACACCAGGCAGGACTTGGCAACAGGAAAAATCGAATGATTAATGACTGGCCGTCGGAAATCTTGGTGGTGGAAATAAGTGCATGGATCAAGCAAACTTTCCGCTTCACGACACCAAAGAAGGGATCGTCAAATCCTGGGAAAACACAGCTACGGGACGAAGTGACGGTTTTCTGCACAATTAAACATCGCCATCGGGCAGTAAGCAAAATTTGATACAGTGTCACTTGTGGAGAGGTTAGCAATTGTCACAGAAAAAGGGGCCCCAACTCGAACTCCGTTCTCCTATACGGTATTAGTGCATCCTGCAGGTGCCGGGCGAGTAGTAAATTTAAAAGCAGACGCCACTCGCGGCAATCCATTCCCAAAAAAACAGCGAAACCACTTTGAGCAGGAAGTAGAAAGGCACACAACCGCGCTCTTGGGCAAGCATTGCAACAAACATCCGATTCGTGTGTCCGGCTTTGCTTTGATTTTTTGGTTGCTCCTCACGCCACGTTTTACGAGTATCGCACAGCGTGGTACATAAACATCGCCCCAGGCCCTCCACCGCCGGCCAAATGCCGGGTATGCTAAAAGCATCTTCCGAGTTTACACGTTTCGGGGCCGCCGTCAACAGTTCAAAGTGCGGCCGATTACGTAAAGATCCGTGGGACCGTCGGTCGCTTCGGCTCGTATGGGGAGACCCCGTCCGTCTGTCCGTACCAATCTGGGTCACTTCGCGGGTTTTGGGGTGTAAAATATGTCTTTGGATGACACACACCGGCGCTTTTGCCGGTGAGATAATGAGCAATGCGTGCAATGAGCACCGTCACCACGGACCGCGGATACGATGAGTGATTTGTGACCCATTTGATGAGCAGAAATTTGGGGACATTAATTTAACAAGCAATTAGCATTCCACGAATCGGGCAGTAAACACCTGCCAGGACAGCAGTTGCTAGTGACGATTTGTATGATAATAAATTGTAATAAAACAGAAGAAGTTTCATGCGAATGGCTACTGAAAATCTGGACCACAAAAAGTTACGATACAAATCGGTATTTTAAATTAATGCAATGCAGTTACAGCAATTACTTTACTGAACTTACAAACTAACTATTTGATTTGAACAATAAATCTGACATCTACAGGGAGATGACACCAATTTCAAGAATACTTCATTCATCAGTTTGGTTTGTTTGAAATGTTTAGTAAAGGTCTATACTTTTAGTACTATTTACCTGAAATCATTTCTAATTAGACTGGTTGTCCATGCACAATAAATAGAACAAGAAAGTAGAACATCTTCTAGCGTATCTATGCTGCGGAGCAATCGACCCCAGCAAACATTATGGAGTGAACTAAGTAAACATTAGCAGTCCAACGGAATACTGAACAGGCTTTCTAATCCTTTGTTTCTTATTATCTCCCAACACCGTCTAGAAACCCTACATAAGGTAGCAAAATTGATGGCTCTCAGTATTGTTCAGTATTGTTTCGTAGATCGTATAGCCTTCTAGTGACGCTGCCGTGCCCGGTTCTGTAATTAGCAACCTTGCCTCGCTGAAATCCTATCGCATTTCCAGGAACCATTCCGCGTAGGCGTCGCAGATTATGGCCGCCGTTTCCGAAATCACTTTGTCGCCGTGGTTCACGAACCTAATCGAGGACATAATGTGCTGCTTCTACTGTTTACTTCTGTGCGATCCTCCAAATGACTGCAGCTGCATTAAGAGGCAGAGGACACCAGCATTGAACGGCCTGCCTCTTGGTTCGCCCAGCTCACCCAGTGGCCCCGTTTTGGTGGGTTGTTTATGTCCCCTCCCTTCCCCTCCCCCCCACAAAAGGACACACTTTGGGCTTCGGCAGCCCAAGGAAGGAGTCTGCAGGTTGAGGAGCGTACCACATAACTGGGCCAACTCGTTCCCGAAGCTGCGGGCACCAGTTGAACAAAGACAAACAGAAAACCCAGCACGAGGCCGAGTGGTGTGGTCCTTGGTAGAACTCCTCGTAACCTACCCAGCCACTCTGCCAGCCCCCCCGCCATTGCCAAGCACCGTCGACAGCGCGCACTGTTTCAATTTGCTTCTAATTAGTTGTAATTTTAGGATTATTATTTTTTCTTCTTTTTCGTCCTGTCTGCCGTCCCGTCCCGTTGGGCGCGTAATAGCTCCGGCGCCATCGTTCCCGGCCCCGCATAACCCGCATACCGGCGATACGGTTCCCTTGTTGGTCTTGGCCGAACGCCCGGGGGCCCGTTGGATCCGCCGGTTTGGCACACCGCCGGAGCCTTTTTCCCGCGTGCTTCGCGTCTCATTACGGAATCCGATGTTGTGTCCCGCCTCGGTAACCCCCCCCCCCCCCCCCCCGCGGTTCCGTGTTCGCAAGTTCGCACAAACAACATCTCCCAACGCTACATATCTTGGCCATCTCTTCTGGACACGGCGGCCATGGTCAACGGGCGGGCGGGCGGCCAGCCAGAAAACATGAAGGCGCAACTTTCGCCGGTTTCGCTTCCGGTGCGGTCGGGTTGGCAAAGAATGGGCGAATGGCTCGAGCCGAGAGATGAAGAGATTTTTGTTACTTCCGGCTGAGCGCAAGTATTTGTGCTATTTCTTTCAGCACAAACCTCAACGGAATGGGGAGGCCCAATTGGGGGCCGGGAAACAATACGCTTGGGCCGGCAACCCGGAAACTGGGGCATGTTTTGCAACATACTTTGTACGCCGAAAGCAATCTCTTTGATCCCAGTTGCGGAGTTTTTTGGAATCGGATCATTTTAGTTTATTAGTAGGAAGTTCCGGAAGCAAAATCAGGTTCCTTGCACGTCAGCGCCGAACTCGTTTATATCATATTGTACTGAGTTGTTCAATACGTTTTGTGCAGTGGTTGACTTTTTGTCTGAACGTTTAAATGGGAATTTATGAACGAATGTTGAAAGTATTTAAGGACTTTTCGCCTTTAATTTGTGCATTAAAAGGGGGGTTTCTGAATTTAAACGTAGTCGTTCAAGCCTTAAAGACGATCCAAGTCAAGGACGTTCAAAAACAGCAACAAATCCTGAATTTGTAGAAAAAATACAGGATATCCTATTGGAAAACTGCCTTATTAAAGTCCAATGAATATGATTTTAACATAAAAAGATGTTTTAGTATGTGATATAGAAATGGAATTTCAACATAGTTCAATAACAATATTATTCAAGGAAACGAACTTTATTGAAAATAAAACCACGTCTCCCGTTCATGGTTAGGACAACACGTCTGAGGTGTCCCTGATGTGGCTATTTTAAGACCATCTTACGAGACATTCTTATCCGCAGGATGAATGCTGCGACAGGTAAAACAGCTAAATAATATAGCATCATTTTTGACACTAATCTTTTCCGATCGTCCTTTCGTTCGCAACCGTGCCGGAGAGAGCGAGAGAGAGCGAGAAAGAGAGCGAGAGAGCGAACTGACATCGTTCCACATCGGTTACACCCTTGGGAGAAATACTTCATCCTCCTCCGAACGCTCGCTGGCGCCGTTCCCGACCAAACACAAACGTCAACTCGCTGGGCGCCGTCTTTCGATACAAGAAAGTCCACGTCACTCACGGGCTCCCGATCCCGTCCGCTCCACCAGGTCGACCAGGGCCGCTCCGCCAGGTAGGTGCGGCGGCCGTTGACTACCATACAACATTCCCGTCCGACACTGTAACAGATGGCATTTTCTCCCACGCCCGCCGGTGGACCTAGGGGCAAAAATGTCCTTTTCTTGCGCCCGAAACTTCCACCGCCAGCGCCGGGCGATGATGGCTGACTGCTGGCGCGGGGTGGCACTGCCTCTTTGATCCTCGCTCCACTCCACCTGACGGGAACTCCGAAAACTATCATCTCCCATCGGCGGAACAGTCGAAGCCAAGACATAATGGCTTGGCACCTTCTCCAGAAGGTTTCCGGCGCGCGCGCGCACACGCTGGCCACCTCGTCTCTGGTCTCCCCCCGCCCAGTGCTGGTGGTCGGCCCTTGAAAGTGGAACAGGATTTTAAGCACCTGCATATCAACACCGATCGCCCAGCGAGGCGGAAGAAGCAGAGTATGTTATCTTTTAGCCCCAAAAACTTCACGACCGGTTTCGCCGTAAGCTGCTACTGTGTGTGTGTGTGTGTAACCTGTCGCTGCCCCAGCTTCTACCCAGCTCGGAAGGACCTCTGCCAAAAGGTGGCGCTGGCGCACAGCTACATTGGCGCAGGAAAATATATAAATATAAATTTTGTTTTTCTTTGTCTTCTGCCCGGCGTGGGGACCGCCAGGGACCGCATCCGCAATGTTTCCACATCAACTAGCCGGCCGCCGAGGAAGTGTGGCCCGGGCCGTCCGTCCGTCCGTCCGTCGCCCACATCACGGGCGCGCCGACGTGCAGGTATTACCGGGCGAGATGGGAATTCTCCCGGGAAAATGAAAGGAAAACAACATTTTCTGAAGTGCCCAAGTCCGGCCGAGGGCTCGGCGGTCGGTGCAGTGGGAGCAGAGTACCATCATCATCTCGTCGCCCTCCGAGGAGCAGGTACGACGGCGCGACGGGCCCCGAAAGTTGGACGCCGTGTCGTGGACCCACATGTCGCTGGGAATGGTAAAATAGATGGAATAACTTTTTAGCAGATTATGGTGCTTAAAATATTCCCCAAAGACGCCGGTCCGTCGACCTGGGCTCTCGGTGGCGATGGCCGCCGACCTGACGGTCCTGACAACTCCGCACTGTCAACGCTGATAATAGAGCGTCCCCGGTTTTTGGGGGTAACCTTTCCGGGCCCATCTGCTCGCCGTCGTCCTGGCCCCGTTTTTTATGCACTTCGTGGGTTTTTGGGACTTGGCCAAACAGAACCAGAAAAAGCAAAAGGTTTCTTGGGCGTCCCCCGTGGGTCCCAAATTGGCGGCTGAGAAATCGAGAAAAAGCAAAGCAGAGTCAAAAAGTCTTGGTCCAGCGTCCATTACCGGCAAAAGGACGCGCGCGATACTCTCCCGTGGACGAGCTTTTAATTTAAAAATTTTAATTTCAAACATCATTTGCATAGTTTGGGTAGCATCGATCGGGCTATTATACCACCGCACTGGGTCGATGCCGTCCTCCCTGAGCTCCCCACAAACCACCCCATCTGGGCGTAATTTTACTGTGTGAACCAAAAGTCACGGCAACAGCAAAAAAGTGGTCGTTAACGAAACGGCAGTTCGAAAGTTAAACCGAAAGTGCGGCGACTCCCAAAAGGGTTGCCATCGGTGGGTGGTGGTGGGTGTCAACGACGCTATCCTGCCCCCGAGTGGGCACCAGCACCTGGCCAGGGGAGCTCAAATTGCCAATCAACTGTCAAATGGAAAGTGACATTTTAAGTTGTCAAACTAATGCGCAACCATCAACCTGCAGTCGCCCTGGGTCGCCCGGACGAGCTGTGAAAATTATCAGCTCAACTCATCTCACCCACAAACAGGGAGCTTTCGGGCTCGGGCGTCGCCAGCGTCCCTCCTGTAGCGTGGTCACGTTGAGCTACAGACAGGCCACCCGAGGACAGGGTGCTGGGGAGGTTGAAGGCGACTAACCAATTATTTCATCCACGGGAAGAAATCAATTGTACCGTCGGACCGCCCCAGGAGGGCATCAGCAGCTCCAGCGCCAGTGGCCACTCCCGGCGATTAATCCGCTGGGAGCGGTGGAAATTCGATTTGCTCGATTTGGTAACCCGTTGAGCTGGTGGCATGAAATCAGTTTTCCTGTCCAACCCGTCCAACCCGTCCCACCCATTAGAGGCGGACCCGACGGCCGGTCCATGCTTTGCGCCGGGTCGTGCAACTGGGAATTACGCATTAATCGCCACCACCGCCAGACAGGCAACAGATCATCCTCACGCGAACGTGCCCACAGGCCGTCGGACGAGTACCCGGACCCAGACTGGGACCGGAAATGAATAAACCAACAACTCTCTCGCTCTCTCTCTTTTTCATCTTTTCGTCTCTTTATTTATTTTTCCAACCACGTTCTAGTTTGGCAATCGCTCTCGCTCACAGCGGGAGTAAAACAAACGAGCTCCAACCACCGACGCGACGGTCACGACTCCCCCAAAAAAGGCCTCTAATGTTGGGTAGTTTCAAAAGTTCTTTAGACTAAATTTACTTACATTGATGCGCATTTGTTACATCGTAGCAAGCAGAGAACTAACCAACTGTAATTTGACATTTTTCATTCGAATTGTTAATTTATTGCAGTTACGGAGCTCTGCAGTTGTTAAACAACTCGTAGTTTTCATATTCAACATTTATATTCTAACTTTGAATGTTTCAAAAAAGCATACAACATCGTGGAATGTTTTGTCATTAATACTTTTCACAAAAACTTAAATATTTCCACCATCTAACTTACAACATGCGTGTCAACCTCCGATTTGATATGCTTTTTAAAATAAAATGGTCATTATAAACAAATGAAACATAGGTTCATGAACATGAAAAGAGAGCCTCTTGGCTTTCATGTCAATTCACGTACAATTCATGTCATAAAATGTAGCCGTTAAGTTAAAGTCTTTTGGAAATGTTGAAAAGTAAAAATTAAAACATCGAATGACGGTTCAGAATTGTTAAAAAAAATTAAGGCACGTATTCCCGAAGATACAACATCCGTCAACACTTTCTTGCCAACCTAAACATCAATAATGTCGAACCGATTTTTGTGCAGTGCGCTCTAAGTACATTGGGCAACGCTTAATGCTTCATTCGTCCATTCCCACAGATCGGCACCAGACACCCATTCCGGCAGGCACTGGGACGCTTTTCCGTGGAAATTTTGACCGTAATTAATTTACTTGCCTTCTCTCCCTCTCTCTGCCTGTATCTCTCTCACTCACAAACCGGTAAACAACAAAAATGCCATTTAAAATTAATCGCTCAACCGGCAAACATGACAGTCAATTAATTAATTTGTTTACTAATTTTGAAAACCCCATCGCGATTAGGCGTTTACATGCCGAAGAAAGTTGCCGAACCCAACGCAACATTTGCTGCGTGGAAACCACAAGATTAGGCCACAACCGGTGGGCCGTTTGTTTGCTTTTTCCCGATTGGTTCGCCGTTGCATATGATTAATCATTGTTCAGAACTTTACGGCCTCTGTTTATGTGTGTGTTTATGTGTCGGTCCTTCTCGATGCGATAACAAATTGTGTGAAATTAATGAAAGCTCGCCCCAACAGGGCGACAGCCGCGTGGTGGAGCGGTAGTAAGATGGCGATTTGTGGGCCTGATTGAACCTAATGCGAGTTCATCCGGAAAAGTCATCCTCGGGGGAGGATTTTTCTGTTCTGATCATCAATTTACCCACACTATCCGGTGGATCCAGCAGTTCCCTAAGCCCTCCCGTGGAGTGCGCGCCTCACGGTCCGGTCGAGTTGCTCATTTGCACCGAATTGATTCCGTGGCGTCCTCGACATGGCGGCGTCCCTCCTGCCGCTGCTTTGGCTTATCCCGTGGAAGTAGGCTCGTTAGGCGTGGATTAATTTACGATTGCCTCAGAGAGATTGCAAACATCCTCCTGCGTGTCTTCGGCGTGATCCTTCTGCCTGGCTCGGGCGCGTTAATGGTTCGCCTAAGCACTGGGGCTTTGCACGTCCGTGTCCACCCGGCCTCGGCGGCTTACTTACTTGAGATGGAGCAAAGACTTTGGCCGGGCCCCGGTTAACGGCCGGGCTGGTGGGGGGTCGAGAGTGTCGAGTGTCACTTTTTAGGGCCCTGCAGACGGTCCAGATGGCCGATGGGAGAATCCATCCATCACACCGGCCGGGCGAAGCAAATAGCCCGGAATCGCCTCGGAAGAAGCTCATCTTAATGTTTGGTTTGTTTTGCTCTCCGCGCTAACGGAGATTTATGATCATCAACTCATGCGTGTCCCATGATCGGGCCGGTTCCGGCCTGTCCTGAGCAAACCTGAGTGGCTCGGTAGCATGGAAGTGCATTTTTAATTTTCGATCCCCACTTCGTGAGGAAACCATAATAAAATGGATTAATGGCAGGGTTTTTCCGTCGCAGTTTTTGGGGATGAAGCGTCACAACGGAATAGTTAATGGGAGTGCCAAATTTATCATTCCAATTCCTAACGCCAGCCAGCCACTATCTGGGTGTTTTGCAGTAGTTCGAAGTTATAATGACAATCTACTTTAGAATTTAATTACATCATAGCCAATGTTGAAGAGCAAATAAAAATTACTCAGTTTTGCTAAGTTTTACTAACAAATAATCCTATTTGAATACGTATACGAAGAAACGAAGCAATTGGCTTTTGATGTTTCTGCATAACACTCCATAATTGTTCTTTACTTTTCGTCCTCATGAAGAACACTTGTGTTTGGATAGGATACCCTTGTTCGCCATTAGCTTTGCTATTTGACACCTTAGACTTCTTTTGATTACTGCCTAATTTGAAGCTATTTGTAGGTTTAGAATTTAGCGTCAAGTCAAGTTCTATGAGCCGTTGACTTGAGATAAAATGAATAAAGTAATGCGTAGGAATCCAGGTAGATAAAGCTGTAAGTTAATAGGTTCAAAAGGGGTTGTTGAAGATTCCCCCTTTTAAGTTTAATGAAAACGTACAGTATGATTCCTTCAGCGAAAATTAAAAAAACCCTTTACTTAAACTCAAAACCACCGCGCGAAGGTAGGCTCCCGCAATTTGGCTCCCGCAATTATGCAAACATTCTGGAATTCCGGCGATGTCTAGACGCTGGTGCTACTCACTGAACGAACTCACTCGCTTCACATCGCGACGCTCACTTCCAGCTGAAACAGTTCTGTCAGTTCCATTAAAATGGCAATAAATCGTACTAAGTAACCATGGATTGTGAACTGGTTGCGCCGGACCATGTAGAGCATGATCCCCCGGGTGAGTCGAAGGCCTTTGGCCGGCCTGAAACCCAATTCCCCTGCACCGGGCGACGGTGCAACGCCGGCCCAGGCTACGGATCGTGATCGCAGCGTGTGGTCGCGCCGCCGCGGTTCACCATTCGCCCGGTGATCATATTTTACCGGGCGCCTTATCTCCCGAGACGGATCGTTTAAAGTCGGCCGAGCGAAAGGCCGGCCACCGAAGAAGAGATGACTCCATTCCGACGGAAACTCGTTCGGCGAGAGGTCGCTGCGCCGTGGTAACCGCGGGGGGGAGGGAGGTTGAGGGCTAAAGGTTAGGTTTGTTTTATTTTACCTCACTTACTGTCAGAGTCCGATTCGTTCCGATCCACATCTGTCGGAGCCGGGCGATGGATGGCCGGCTGTCAGCTTGATATACTGAGGCACCTTTTCGCAATCTCCTCCAATCTCGGCCACGCAAGACAACCATCGCCAAACCGCGGATGGTCAGTCAAATCATGCGTGCCGCTCATAATTCAATTTCTTCGATTCCTTTTTGGGATCGCCGCTACCGCTACCTGTCAGTGCCGTAGATCCCCAACACCGTGCCCTGGACGGCCACGGTCTATGGAAATTACCATCGCTACACTAACCCCCGAAAGTCGATGAACATACGGCGATACGGTGTTCGGGAACGGTTATCTTAATTCGATTGACATATGTCTCCGGGGCGCGCGCAGAATGGAGGAGCCGAAAGCTGAGCGGACCACACTTCACAACTGGCCCCGTCGTCGTCGTCGTCACCGTCGTTGTCGTGACATCGGAGACCTCGCTTCCGGCAGCTAATCGGTCGCGTAGCTACCGCGACACGGGGGCAAAAACTCCCACGTGCCACGCACCGATCCCTGGTCCCCCAAGCGGATCCTGCCGAGGTCCAGTGACGCGCCTTCGCACGATTTCCCTCAAACTTGAGCCGCACCGCGGCAGATATCCAACGGCGTCGTCTGAGATTTGAATTCTCATCATGATTGATGGTGTGAAACTGAGACTGAACCGGGCGGCTACTGCTGCCCAACTCGCTTAACCGTTAGTCCGCGTTGCCTCAGGCCGACCCATTGCGGTCCCTCCCCAGGACCCTCCCTGGGGGACGTGCACGGGCCAAAGCGCGCCAAATATGCTCGGCAGGCCTAATTGGAAACATGACGACGGTTTCTGCACCTCAAGTACACACACGGGGCTCACGACTCATGAAGACACACCAGCACCCGGTGGTGACCCGGTGACAGTCTGGGAGTCTGGGAGCTAGAGGCGGGCGGCGGATCGGCGATGCGTCCCCGAGTGGTGCCGTGGAGTCTCCGCGGAACGACTTCGTCACGAGCCCGAGGAGTCGTGGCGCTTGTGGCCGCTTTGCGTCTACATTCCCCCCGTTTTTTTTTTCTCCCTTTGTGTGTTCACAACATCTGCGCCGTACTTTATCGGAAAATCGATCAAACTTCGGTTCCTCGTCGACGAAGGTTTCGCCCAAGAGAGCCCCACGGCACTACCTATACGCCGGGCCGGCTTCCTGCCGGTGCTTCCGCCGTTCACCGTCGGGGTCTCTTTCGTCCGGACCCCAGGGGGGGGGCACGGGAGGTCTCCACGGTGGTGCCTGATCGGTTTTGGAAGCGAATCGCAACGTGGCGTGGCGAGACCCCAGCCGGGCCCAGTACCGGCCCAAGTGACAAAGTTCCCATCGCTGGCGCAGAGCGTGAAATGGAACGATTTTCGTGCCCACCGGGGCCCGGTATCTCCGTCGAGGGTAAGTGAGGGCTTCGTGGCTACCACCGAAAAGGGAAGTTCCCCTTTCGGAAGCGGGGAGGGGCAAAGCAACATAAAACTCGCCCCAGCAACCCACCCAGCGCCGGGGAGTCCATTAATATTTCGTTTAGATAAACGATATTTATAATCTGCTTTACTGTCTTTGTGGCTCCCGCGTGTGCTTCGTGGACGTCGGTTCCACTCGGAGAAGTAGTGGTGGTAGTGGTAGTGGTCGTATCGTGGCCCCATTGTTGTCCCCGCGGACAGAATGATTTTTTCCCGCACGTCCGATTTATGCACTCACCCGCCGCCTATCGCTGCCAGTGGTCGCCGTCGCCAGCGAAGAAATCTATATTTATGGGGCACGGAGCACGCACACGTAGACCGCGAACTTTGGGCCTGCAGCCCGGGTGCGGATGTTTTCTTTCCAGAGCTGGGCTGGGTAAAGTAAAACATAACAAAACGTAGGACGCGCCCCAACCGATCTGCCGGAATTGATACGAAAGCTTCATCGCTGCAGCGCGGAAGGTCTGATCTCATCACCTACACAATGGGATAATCCGCTTTGGCTGCGTCGGTAGGGCAGCAACAGCAGCCGGAGGTTCTGTGCGGAGTAGATTACTGTGGTTTGAAAGGAAGGAAACGTCGTGCCCCTTTGGTGGCGATCGGATGCTGTGGGAGAATTCGTCTGGCCTCATTGTTGAACAACACATCAACTCGTGTTTCATAAGCGATTGGTTGGTAAGCTAGTATGCCAAACTGACATACAGAAGTCTACGTCTGGGAGGAAAGAAAGGCGGCCGAACATTCGACGGAAGCTCAACATAGCCTGAAGCCATCTGAATACCTTTTAAAAATTTGTGTATTCAAGGTATTTTAATGCTGCTTTTTAAAAGCTTTGAAAGTTTGTTTATATTCTAAGATTCAAACTATGATCACCATAACAAACAGATAAACGTTCAATAAACATCTCAACAAACGTTTTATTTGATTAAAAACAATCTCAACCACATATCGAAGGGCAACAGGCTCCGCTTTAGCAAACTACATAAAAGAGGTAAATCAGGCCATGTTGATCAACAAATTTTCCCACTTAACTGAGGCCAGTTTGAAAACAATAATACTTTTGTGTTGGCATGTTAGCTCACCATTCGGCTAAAAAGTGATCTGGACTGCATACAGTTAATTTAAATACGGTTACGAATAATTATGAACTTTTCGCTATAACTATAAGCATACCCAATCAACATTAGCAATCATGTTACAAAGGCTTTATGGTCTTAAGATACTTTTCTGACATAAAACTGGCCTTTTTGAGTCGTGTTAATCCGAAAGCCGGCCAAAACTTGATGGAAGAGGTTAAAACTCTTGAAGGGTTTTGTTGGTCAGATTTCATTTCATTCTACAACAACACAATACAAGACATAAGAAGCCATGCAGAACCCCGTGGATGTAGACAAGGTCTATCTACCATACTGCTAACCACCAGCCAGACCAGCCAGCCGTTGACAGCATTGGTGAACCTTACAGTAACTGAGAAGACCTCAAGTAATTTAACGGAATCTGCCGAATTGATTAAAACGGTCTGGTCAACAATAATAACTGAAGATTCTAAAACGTCAATATCAATGACAATATCACGATGTTTGCCAATATTGTCTGAGCATGCATTTCGAACAACTAACTTTCTTTTGCAGCATGGACATTTTTGTAGTTCTTAATTCTTGGAGCCAAACATTCTGTTTAGATAATAGATACTGGCTGAATTTACGGTGAATTCTAAGTACTTCTACAATCTTTTCAGTCGATTTTCTCTGTTAAACTTTCAGAACTTTCAGAACTTCAGAAGTTCAGAACTTTGCTTTGTGAGCTACCGTACAATCTACATATTTTGCACGTTGTTTGTACGTTGTTGTACGTAGAACGTCAAACAGAGAAATTGAAAATAGAACAAGAACTAATTTAATCACAACTAACAAGAATTTTAATTTAAAAGTGAAAAATAATGCAAATTTTATTCATACAAAGAAAGCCCACAGACATTTGTACGGCGAATAATACTTTCAAAAAAAAAAAAAAAAAAATATGAATCAAACAAAGAAAGTTGCAAAATGCAATGTTTTGTCACTGTGTATGATTTACCCAAATGTTTCCTCGACCGCGCGAACGAACTTATTTCATGATTGTGCAAAAGTCCGACATACCTGCAAAGAAAGGATAATAAAGTAGAAATTAGTACAAGTTAAATAATGTGTCAAAATCTCCCAAAAACGGAATGTCCGGAACATATGGCATGATGGAACAACAAGCAACGAAACCGTTGCCGGCATTGATTATCTCCACACCCCAGCAAACTGCCCGATATGTCACGTACGGTACGGGACAGCATAATTAATTCAAGCCTTACCAGCGAGCCAACCCACTTAATGGTGCTTCCGAAATTAAATTACAAACAAAAGAAAACAGTTACTTCCGCATCACTTCCGGGCGAAAGGGCACTCGGGCAAAGGTGAGTTGCTGATGCTGCGCGCTCTCTGCTTGCTCAAGTGATTAAAAAGTTCGCCCTCAAATCAGCGCCGCACCCATGACGACGACGTAACCGGTGCCCATTCCGTAGCCTCCGACCACCGCAGGACTCGTCAGTCGGTGGTTAAGCGTGTCTTATCGTCTCCGGCGGGGATCGCCGTGAGAGTTCATCGACACCAGCCGCAGGATACCCACTTGCAGGTCGTCGTCACCGGCAAACCACAAACCAGAAAGCTAGCAGCCCGGAAGCCGTACGCGGAACTTTTAATCCCAGCACACCGTCGAGCCGGTGGTGTCCCCTTTCTGAGGAGGAGCTGTTCGCAAAGACACAAGGACTTCCCGCGCCAGGCAAGAAGATGCACAACTTCGTCGAACGGGAAGAAAGTAAATATTGTGCCAAGTTCACCGGACGCGATAAGACATGCAGTAGCAAAACGGGCCCCGGCCACCGGGCATTCTTCTCCGGTAGCACTCTGCTCGACCACCACAACGACACACGGCAAATTGTTACGTCAAACAATGCACGACGACACGTCATCGTCTCGAGGGCGACTTCCAGAAATTGCCCGGCATAACGAACGCCCCAGGCAGTGGCTGCGGCCAGGACTTAGCCTGAGGTGACTACTCGCAGCTAAATACACGAACGTGTCCCGTCATCCTGCCGTTGGTTGGTACGGTAAGAAAATTCATTAACCCAACACCGCCTCACCGGGGGTTTGCAGTGGCGTGGCCCGAATTTACGTTCACGGCGCAAGAAATTTAAATTGAAGAACAAACTACTTAATTGTCGCTGGTTAGGATGCAACATACAGCCCCTCGGCACGTAACCTGCTGGAGTTGGCCAATGCATGGGTGACTCGGCCAGGGACATTTTGTAAAATATGTAACACCAGAAATATGCGCTACGTAACAAGACGAATTAGCAGAGCACACCCGGTAAATGTTACCCATCACAGACAGTTTCTTGGGTAACGGGAATTCCTTGAATATATAAAAGGAGACAGACATTAAACCGCAATGGCACGTTCAACGTTCGAAAAATCAAGAATGGTGACTCCAGTTCTCCGATGTAACGCAAGATGAGTTAATGGCTTTGATCTAATGGCCGGCGTGACGCAATGATATTCCAAGTTCCTTCCATGGCTGCCCAATGTCGAAACTACCACGAAACCAACCTTCCTTCGGAAAAGATTGAAATATTCCAGCCTAATAGAATCACCGACCGCCGACGCCTCAGGGGACGCGTTATGTCACCCCTATTACCGGGGCCAACAAAGAGTCCTTGGACTTGATGTCCCCTGACTCAGCACCGCTCAAAACCGCAATGCCGAATCCTTTTGCCAGATGTGACAAAACCGATAAAGTGGCACCAAATAACACACTTTTAAACCATCTCCGTGTGCATTACTCTGCTGGGACTTTGCTGCTGGGCCACACTCCGAAGCGTTTCCCAGGCAGTAAGGCCACGGTTAAAGTCACGCAGAACGCACGCTCAGGAACACCAGGACTTGGAAAAAATGTATACAGCAAAAACAAACGACACGACATCAAAACAAAATTTACTTTTCCTGCCACTGCCGGTTGCCGGCAAGTAGTAAGGTGTATCCTTCTACACCCCCGGGCCGGGCGAACGGGAGGGAAAAGAAAATCCTTACCACTCCCAGCGGATACATAGACTCGGGCTTCGGGCGCTAATGGAAAAGTCACGTCACACACAGAGCCCCTTCCACCCAGTCCCCGAACGGACCGAACACATTATGGGGACACTTTCGGGGCCCTTTTGGAGTCCAACACCAAGGACCAAGCCGGCAACGGAAAGGGTCCCCGAACGCCCAGCGCGCGTCTCATGGTTGATGGTGCGCGATGGTGGAAATTTACATGCCCATCTCGCACCGCATAACCTTAAGAAAAGCCGCCACCAGTGTACACACGATGTCGAGAGGATTAGGGCAGGGATTTCTGGGATTTCTGGGATGTACTGGCAACACCAGTGTCAGGAGGCATCGGAGCAGTGCACAACGGGATGAAGGATTACCGGAGACGGCGCTGTGCTTTATATCGTCCACTGACAGCAGACCACTGACTACGCCCCATATCTTACGACGTCCTCTGCACCGCCATTGTTGGCGTGGTTTTTTTTTTAATTCTATTGTTTCGCTGATCAGAATGAAGCAATCTGGATGTTTAATCTAATCTCAGGTCATAAGCTCGATGACGCCGAAACCGATTCACTTGACAACCCTCGATCGGTTTTAGATTTCGAAATTTTGCGTGGGGAGAGATGTGTCATCGCGAAGTAGGGCTAATCGGGAACGACAGTGGCTAGTGAAACTAAGTTTATTTCATCAAACGATAACCAACATGAAATATGTTGCCGAGTGTATTTTAGCCAATCAAAATTCAGTCAAAACCAGTCGTTTGAGTCGCGTAAATAGTATTTCTAGCTTATTTTAGAGTAAACATGATACATTTCAGCCGTACATATTCAGAACAACCTGAATTTCATCAATTACCCGAAACCTGTAAATATTACCAAACCACGTGGTTCTGTCATGTCGTACTTTCTACAGTCCTCAGATATTGTTGATCTCAGATCAGATCCCTGGAACCAGATTTGCTGTGTTCTTGTCATGTTTATCATTAAAAAATGAACTTATGACCATTTGACGTTCATCATCGTTTAGTTTACTACATTTCAAGGAATATGCCATTTTGCAAGCTGAGAAACAAAATAATGTCTTATGCATTCGTCATTGTGCGTTTCTCATCCTTAATTCTGCATCTTGAGCATTACAACATCTTAAGAAATCGCGTAATTATTACTCATAGATAACTAAATCTACTCTAGAGTTGCTCAAATATTGTGAAAAACGAAGGTAATAGATGTGAAAACCTAGATTATTCAAGATTCAATCTACCAATGACCTTTGTTTATAACAAAGGTCATAACCTAGGGCTGCAAATGGCTGTTTAAATGGCAAATGGCTGTTTTAATGGCAAATGGCTAAAAGTTTAAATAGGAAACAAATGATGGAAAAGAAAATCGATATTATGGCAACCTTTGAAACGTTGCTTAAGGTTCACAAAGCTAGTATGAGGTTGAATAGCCAAAGTGAACACAAAATCGATGAAATATGTTCCGATTTCGGAACCCTTTTTCAATGCCGTTTATCAAAAAAATGCACTTTCATTAACTTATTATTTGCGCAACTTGGCCATGCCCTTGTCCAACTTCTTTGATACTTATTTCAAGGCGATCCGGTGTCCTCTTTAAACATTGACAAACCCTCAGGCTCTCAGTAAATCAATATTGGGAAACTGCTCGCTGTTGATTTCGCCGTTTCGGCCGAACTTTTTCTTACATCTCCACCCAAAATTGGCCAATAATTTAGACCCCGGAGACGCTGCGCGATCGGTTCCAGCGGTACCGATATTTACCTAGCAACCGTCGGCCGCATTTCACTGGAAACAACGCCACTCGACCAAAACGTAATTATAATCCAAAACAAATTACTGTCATTGCACGATAATATATATGTTTGCCACCCTCCCCGCCAGGGTGGGCGTTTTCAGCAGCATCGAAACATGCACGCAAAAATACGTGCCGCCAGATTTAAAGACACCACAACCACATCTTCCGAGCCGGGTTGGGAAAAGCAATCAGAACTTCCTTCCAGTTTTCCCATGGCTACGTGGCGCCCCCTGGCGGCATTCTTTTCTCTCGCCCCCTTCCCCCGCCTGACGCGTTGCGGCGGTTAAAGTGTTTATCAGAGCACCGTGCGCCGTCCCGCTACGCGTCGCCGGCGGAATCTGTGCCGATATGCTGCTGCCACTCTGATGCAGATTTAATTTTATTCCGCCCCTTCAAAAATCACCGTTGCATGACGCGTCCCGACGGGGCCGGCTTTCCACGCCCTGCTGGAAAATGGTTCCTTAGAGGGTGGCGTCGGCGGGATCCTTGCCACACGCCCGGAACGGTGTCTGGCAATTGTGTGGGAACGGCAGGGCGACGGCCACGGGATTCGGGGCCAGCCCAGGGACCACTTTCGCCTCTCGAAAGAGGGGTTCAGGATTGTGTGTTGTGTTTTCCATTCCACCACCACCGTGTGCCGTGCGCCAAAAAGAAAGTCGCCCCGCCGCGGGCCGCGCGTGTCCTGTGCGCCGGCAGCAACAGGACCATAAAAAGTAATATTCTAATGACAATTGATTTGTTCGTTTTTTATGCCGTACAAACCATACGAAATGGTGCGTGGTGAAGTTTTCTCGTCGCAAAGAAAATGTCATCGCTTGAAACTGGGGGCTGGGTTTGCGAAGGAGTTCGGCCCGGCGAAAAGGGTTCGCGCAATCATTCAATCATCAAGCCCGGCCTCATCCGCTTTTTGGGAGGGAGGGCTGGAACGGCCGAGCCCTGAGGCCCTTCTTTTGAAGCGGTGTGCAATGGAAAAGTTAATTTACTTTCGCACAAAACGCACAAAACATCGACAATCACGTGCCGGAGGCGTTGGTGGGAAAAGGCTTCGGTTTTTGGGGTGTAGACATGTAGCGACCCGCCGCCAGCTATTAGCATGACAGAAAAAGAACATGTCGAAAGGATGTGGTGATGACGTAGATGGGTTCTGTTAAAATTACGCTCCCAATATGAAGAGCAGCAGGGTCAAGAACCGACGTGGTGGGAATATTCAAACTATAAACAAATAATATTCAACAACATATACGAATGGAACTGAATTTTACAATTCAGACAACCTTTACAGGTATCAATTTAAATTATTTGTAAATTATAACAAAGTGATGTAGTAAAGAGCTAACAGCAGTAAAGAATCAGCACATGATGAATTTAAGTTGCAGTCTGCAAAGCAAATTTACATACATTTTAAACAACAAATTTTACTAAACAAACCATGTAGGTTCGCGGTGCAGCAATCTGAGCACAGTCTGTAAACCAAAAAAAACGCGTAGCCAGTAATCAAAGCATCAATCAACAGGTTTGTGTACTCCAATAGTCAACCGATGACCAACACCAAACCGTGGTTGCCGATGCCGTATGTTCAAAAGCCAAGAGCAGGGCGTCGTCACTCAGTGTTTGTCGAGCACATTTTTGATCCCTAGAGAGAGGTCGGTCGGTCAGCCCACAGCAGGGTTAGTGTCGATATTGAAGCCGGTGTGGTTAGAACTCAAATTTTAATCAAGCTTCCCCAAGCCGACGAAGGCAAACACATTAGCTCAATAATGGGAACTATCGACAATGTCACACAATCCGGCGCGTTTGTGGTGTTTATGATAACGGGGACTTAACTAAAAACCGCTTGTTGCTGACCAACCGACTACCGAGTTGACCGACTGCTAAAAGTGAGCATAAATAAGAAAACCCAATGTAAAGATATTTTCATATTAAAGTTGAACAAGAAGGCCAAAAATTAACAACACGGCAAATCAGGATGTGTGGCCGAGTTTATGCTCCATTCAGCAATAGCCCGTAATGCTTCGAAGACACGTCCGCTCGAATCCTTGCCGGACATTACAATGCGCACTCTTAATGGTTGGCCTATGGCTGCGAGGAGCTAGTAAATTGCAGCACGAGCCCGGCCCGGTGCACTGCACATCTGTCAATCAGAAAGCAAATTGTTTACTCGAATTGCGCCCATCACATCACGATGAGTGAGTTGATTTGCACACGTTTGTTTTCCACTCCGCCGAGCAGGACGATTTGATGGCGACCCGGCGAATGGACTAATTGACCGACAAACTAGTAACACAGACCCCGGCACTCGTGTTTGGCCGAACTGCCCGCCCATTGGCAAACATTGGCACAACTATGATTGTCACATCGCAGAGCAGTAGAGCCATAATGCGTTTTGTTTGTCAACAACTGCACCGTAATTAACCTTCGAAAAGGCTGGACAGCAGTACATCAATGGGCCGTTTTTAGAATTTGCTGCAAACATTACTTTGCAATTAATTGGTCGTAACAATTCCCGCCCATTCTCGAGCTAGAATCGATTGTGAATAGAAGAAGGACCTTAAATTAAAAAAACTACATTACTTTCAACAGTTTATAGAGTGTTATGCGAAGAAGATTCACGATCTTCGGAAATAAGAAAGTAATAATAAAACGTTGGTTTGAATTGAACTGAAGTTCTAATTTTCAGCTACATGAAACGGATGCTTCCGTTACGAGCTCTGTCAAGTTCCGCTCTGTCGCACTTGGATCAGAACTCTGGAAAATCGGGGTGGAACGTTATTTGATTGCAAAAGTAAGTTGAGCCCATCTGACGCCCCGGGAGATGCCCTTCCCCGATCGAACCTCAACCAGCAACATATAATCAACAGCATAGCAGCGTTTTATGCTTCGAAACTGTCACGCCACGCCAGATACGCGATGTGCCAAAAACACCCGACTTTGCCATATGACCTCATTCATTCATCATTACGATAAGGATCTCCCCATATCTCCCCGCGGGAGAGCGAGAGGGCGAAAGAAAACCCTACCATCCATTTGTAGGGTCATAAATCCGGGGGTTAATAAATTCCCGCCCCCTTTCGCCTGACACACACACACACACTCAGTGGCGGCGTGGAAAACGGAAAATCATCATCCATCTGCTTATCGGGCGAAAGGGATCAGTAATCAGGCCGCCGGCTGGAAACTCCTGACCTGATGCTGTCGTCGGTGAAACGTCACGTTTGTGTGTGCCGGGGGTTAAGCGAAGGCCGCTTGTTGCTTCGTGCTCTTGTTCTTTCCGTCTTTTTTTGTTTTTCACATCCTCCGCGAACAAGGAGGCACCCTAACCACTGCGTGTCCTTTGCGTGATCCTGACGCGTGCTAACCGTAGCGCGTCGTCGAGCAGTGACCGTACGAAGCTGATCCCACCAATCAACCAGACGAGGCCACAGCCACAGCACAGCATCAGGACCTTCTGCGCCCGCTTCGGAAGGGACCAACATTCTTCAGAACCTTTTCCGTTGGCATCAAAGGACATCGGTCCCGGTGTCTTCGGTGGGTTGGGTCGTGCTGGTGGCGCCTTCGTCCTTCCGACCCGTTACGTATCACTTACAAAATCATTGAGTCCCACAACGAGAGGGAAAGAGCGAGAGAGTTTGTCGTCCCCGGCATGCGACTCCGCCGGGAGTGTATTATCTTCATCGGCCGTGTATGTGTGACAAGTGAAAGTAAGCTAATTAAATTAACATGTCTGTCACGGAGCGGCGACGTGCGGATAATTCCATTTCAGTGGCACCATCGCCATCCAACATCGCACCCGGCTTATGCTGTGCACCGCCGCCACCACCTTCGCCGCCTCGCACGGATGCAGCAGCCCCGTGTCTTGCCGTGCCCCGGTTTTTGTTTCTTTCGAATTTTTTCTCACACCTGACGTCTTCTTCCAACCCGCGTGTGTGGGTGCTGTGTGGGGCGATGTGTGAAACTGTCCCGCCATTCACCAGCCTCAGTGGGCGGCTAGTGTTTATATTAAAAGCCCACCCCCACGCAAGGCTTGTCCAAAACTTAATGATTTTTGTTTCGATTCCAGACAAACTATTCGTCGTCGGGGTTGCTTTCCGGGGGGTTCAAATGCCGGGTCTAGGCATTGGATGTCACGCGGGACGGAACGTGGGCCTCGAGATGCGAATGAGATGACAATTTTTACTGCCTCGCCAACACCTTGCGCGACGGGCGCGAAGCAAAGGACCTCCAGGACCAGTCTCCGACTCCGCGCGCGGAGCCAGCAACATCATTATGCACATTACAATTAAATTGTCCCGTCACGCTGGCGGCGTAGCTCAACAACGCACACACACACGACCACAGTTGTTGTTGATTATGCCGAGGCGTACGGAGTGGAAATGGAAAAACAAAAACCCTCATTTTAAGCATATGGAATTATGCTGTACGGAACACACGCGGAGTTGCGATGTGTGTGTGCAAATCCAAGTTCTAACCGAAGGATTAGAGCATCACTTTAGGGCTCGTGTTGAACAGCTACGGAACAAAACGGTGCCGTAAGCTTCTGTTGCGCCGGCAGCGATGATTAAA
>NC_069145.1:59466733-59689495 GCF_943734635.1 Anopheles cruzii
ATTGATGAACTCCATTCGGTTGCATAAGTGAACGTTTTGCGTCCGTCCTCTGCATCTTCTTATAAGGTGTCAAATGAACACTGTCAGTGGAAGCCTACAAAAAGAAGAACATAATGCTAAGCCCAAGATGCTTACCTTTGCCGAAGCCGTGTATATCAATTCTAAAGTTGTCGGCTCCCTTCTGGCCGTCAACTAGCTGTCCCAGTCCACGGACTAGCCGGTCACCTTCATCTTCGCCGTCGTAAGTACGATCGGACAGATCCACTTCCAGACCGCGGGCCACTCCTTTCGGGATGCTGTACGAAATGAGACCCTCTGTAACGAGAAAACGGTAAAATGTTAGTGAAATTCGTGGTAATCATGTAACATTGTATAGAATGAGCTGTAAAATTAAGAACGTAGAACAACGAACTGAGCTTACACAAATACCGACAGAAAGGAATGAGCCAACAGCGACAGGCACTGCATAAAATTGAAGTATAGTACAGCGAAACGGGATAAAATTGCGCTACTCGTTCCCCTATTCAGAAGGACATCATTCCGTAATTATCTGATGCAATTAAGGAAAAACGCTCAACGCTGGGTGATCCGTTTTTTCAGCAGCAAGTTTGGCTCGGCTGCTCTAGCTTCCCAGCGCGCTTTTTGCGCGAAACGCGAAAGTTTAACGATCGCGAACGAGAGTAAACAACTCGTCGATAAACTATCGATTGATGGTGGGTGTCACTTTAGCCAACTTTTCTGATGACTTTATTGAGCAAAATTACAAACAAATGCTGTTAAAGGAAAACTTTTCCACGTGCCTCCGACGGCGCGTGCTCGGATAATCATGGTCGTCGCGTCGCAAAAAATCGAACAGCAGCAGGCAACTCGGTCGCCGCGCCAGCGGAAGCATCTCGGTCAATCTAATTTGTCGGCTGCAATAAGGACGAAGCCGACCGAAGGCGCACCACGGGGATGGGAAAGATGAGACAATTTGTGGGCTCCACCCGTGGGTGGGTGTCTCTTGAAAGTTGTAACGGCTCGGCCGCTCTGAGTTGACGCTGTCCCAGTTTTTCCTCACGCAACGGTCCTTCTTTTCCCGGAGCCAACCCGGACCGGATCCTGAAGGTGTCCCACTGATCCCAGGAGTCATTATCAACTTTTATTGTATTTTCTCGACCAAAGGACAATTTGTTGCAGGCGCGGTTCAGGTTGCCAGCTGCAGACGGGTCGAGCTGCGAGCTGAATTGGCGGCGGTGCATCGCGGCGGGACAGCAACCAGGCGACAAGGCGGGCCGCTGGATGTAATTTCCTTCCGGTACACGAACGGAACGCACACCCATTTCTGCCCCGTACCCATGTGTGGCCCATGTAATCACGCAGTATTAGCCGGTCGCCCACTGGGGCAACCCGGGGGGCAATTAATTCTAAATCTTGCTTCTCGATCTTTCGAAGAGTCCACAAACGAAATGAACTGTAAACTACCGGCCCCGGGCAACACGGCAACACCCCCGCCCGGTCTTCCGGTCTTGGGCAAATCTTGGCGCAATGCGAAAACAGGCGACACCAGCTCTCGGATCCGGTGATGGGCTCCTTGCAAGGATGCAGCCTTTATGGACACACTTTGTACGATAATTAACATAATCAAAAAGGATTTTGGGGATTTTGGGGTCGGGCCGGGGAAAGGGCCGAGGTGACGAGTGACTTCGCAATACGGGAAGTCTCTGATCTGATCTTGTTATCATGTTCGAGCCTTTCATCCTACTAACGGAGGATAAAGGATAAATCACGGCCCCCAGGGTTTACAGCCTTTTTATATCCGTTGGGTGTAAAATTATGCATCCATTGGGAGACGATGTCGGTGGTAATGTTTTTATAGCATTGCAGGTGATTAACGAAAATGGAATCCTGATCTTGTCCGACGGTCCAGTTTGAATTGAATTTTGGCACAGAAACTGTGTGTACCCAACTAGGCAATCGAGAGAGAGACAGAAACTACGCAGAATCGTGCGCTCCAAAAGTTATCGACAGTAGAAAATGCGTAAAGTCCCTACTGCATGGTGGTTCCTATTTTTTGCTGTCGCCTATGGTTTTATGCTCTCCAGCGGCACACACTTTGCACAATCGAGTTTACTTTCCAAGTGCTTCACACACGGCGTCACGGGGACGGTATCGTCTCTCTCGGCTGTCGGAACATAAGTTGTCATCGGACGGCGCCTGCAAAAAAACCGGCCGGCGAATGATGATGAATAGCGCACTCTGCAGCACGTCCCCGATAAGCATAAGCGATGTGAGAAAGGAAGTTTAGTGCCACAGGAAGACCCAACGACGCGCACTACTGCATCAGTTGCCGCTCAGGTCGAAGGTGCCATCATCCGGGAGCATCACCGAAAGAAATGCACGCGAGAGATGGTTCGCTTTCGCATCCGGTTACAGAATCCGGAACCAGCGGCGTTAGCAGCACCCCAATCGGGTGTCCATTTGTAGGCCTAAATCCTCGGCCCGGGCCCGAGCCCGACGCAGGGACACTTTGGTCAGCCTTGGGCCAGCCATGGAAGCAACCTTTACACAACATGAACTATGCATTTCCTGTCCGGTTCGTTTTTATCTCAAAAGTCGCACCGAAATTGGAAACGAAACAGAGGCGCACGCCGGCCGAAAGTAGTTCTCGCGCGGCAGTCGTAATGGAAGAGCTAAATCAGTTAAGGAAAGCGGCAATCCTTGCTGTTCCTGGTTGTTTGTTTCGTTTTTTTTTTGCTTTCCCATTTTACTGTTCCTCGCCTCGCCACTCGGATGGGTTTGCTGTCCCACTTTTTTTATCCTCCTGGTCTGGGCAGGTTTCAGGTTCACGGCGCAGGTGGATCGACCGTTTGTGGCCGGGCAAGAGATTAGACACGTACGGGCCCGGCCAAAAGCTGTAGCATGAAAGTTGGAGTTCGGAAAGAAAAACCCATGCCCGTGCATGATCGTGGCCTGCCCCAACAAGGATGGGGCGTACGTTAGATCGGTTCGTGTCGAATTTCACCAACGTCAGACAAGGCTATTTTGACAGCGACAGGAAACGGAACTTCGGTTCTCCCAAAAGCACTTCCGTTGCGATGCGAAAGTGCTTCAAATGAATTAGAACAAAATATTAGGCTTTAATCAAGAGATATTGCATGATCAACGCTCATACATAATGGAAAAGGTCACATCAAAGTGAAGATCGAATACCTTAAAAAATCGTTGAATAAATTCGTTCGTGAGCAAAACCCAAATAAATATTTTCACCCATTTCTGTCTCATTCAAACTCCAGTGGCATTTTAATATGCTCAGGGGTTCAGTTAACAGGCACAGCTTTAAAGTGTAAATTCGCAATGCATTCATTAAAATTCATAATCAAACATATTGTGAACATAGTTTTTTATTATGCAGCTCACGGGCGCATCGCGCATGCAAAAGAAAGCGAAACAAAAACCAGCTACCACTTCTGGCGGTTTTGCGTTGAAAAGGTATACAACAGGCCGTTCAAGGCCAGCACAACACAACGGCCGTTTCCAAAGTGTGAAAAATGGCTTCGTCCGATGCCGATGGCGTCCTCCTCAGATTATTGAAGCCGGCGACGCCAGTAGTCAGTACGCTTCGCACATGAAAACTAAGCCGTTTAGCAAGTGCCAAGATAAAAGTATGTTTTATTGCGATCATGCACCACCATCATCGGCAGGTACAGGACGCCCAACGACACCCAACGACGCCCAACGACGACGATGCGATATTGTAAATGGACATCACTGACTTGGCATGGCCGGCCATTCGCAATGAAATGCAAAAGGGAAGCGCGATCGAAATGCAACGATACGGCGGCATCGACACATATGCAAACAGGAATTCGGTGCGCAGCGTAACGAAAGCACAGAATGTAAAATCCTGTGTCCCAACGAAAGTAAAAAAAAGAAAAAAAAAACGGTGGTGCTTCTCCACAACAACTCAACAGAAGGCAAAAAAAACAAGGAACGTATCAGACAACGCAACACGCCGGTGAATGCAATCGGTTTTGGGCTGTGCACGGAATTCACGGAATTGAGCATACCACGCACGTGCGCCTGTAAAATCAATAACCCATTAGGAATATTGATAGAATGTTGTAGCCCTGCGCTGCTGCATATCAGCACATGTACGTGTCCCCGTCGCGGAACGCATACGGCTTGACCGAGCGAACTTCCGTTTCTCTTTTTTCCGATGTAATGTTTCTAGGCGAAGCCAGCAGACCTTCCGAACATGAACTGAGCGCACGTTGATCACTGACAAAAAGGCGGTGGAACGGCGACATGAATGGTGATGATGGTGTTCGAGTTGAAAACCCGGCCATCCGGATGCATCGGCACAAAGTTTCCGATGCAATCGGTCCGGTCCTTCGAGAGGGAATCAAATATTCAAGCCCGGAACACGGCCGAAGATCAAGCAGCACACCGAGAAGATAGCAACAATGTTCTTGAGCGAGTGCTCCTTAAGCCACCAGGCGATAGCTAATATTCCAATCAAACCAGAGCGTGCGTCATTCAAAAGTAGAGTCCACAAAATCGCCACCAAAAATAGAAAAGTCCATAAATCGTGCCTAGTGCGCAATTTACATAATGGGCAACTCCAACTCCGAGGGTCTGTGCGTTGGCGTGGTGTCATTAAAAGTCGCTTGCGATAAGCGTCAAACCTCAGGGCATCGAAAGCGGCTCGATAAGGTGGCTCCAATCAATCGATAGCCGAATGTTTCTCCGCGAGCCACGCAAAGCCCAAGGCGGGTTTCCCCACAATCGGTGGCTACCTACTACCGCGACGCTAATGATGTGCGACCAAAGCCCATGCTTTAATCGATCGAGGTGGCGGCCAACAAACTTCGGTCAAGGAACACGACGGAAGCAACGCGCGCGCACGCCCATCTGGAAGTGGGCCCTTCGGTGGCACGGCATAAAATTACCATCAAAATAAGGGCCCCAGAAACCGAGCCGGAGGCTCTCTGCACCAAGCGAGAGCAGTAAAGTTGGAGATTAGGGCAACCGATATACAGCCCCAACGGAGGCTAGCCTGCCTGATAGAAACTGTATAAACTATCGATGAAATCGATCGAGTAGGAAGTCACATTGAGGAAACCTCCGATTAGCCTTCGAGCGCTCACCGGACCCAGCGAGTCCAGCATTTTGTCGGGCATCTCCGGTGGAGAGTTACTGACTTAAGCCGGTTCCTAAACTGTCACTTAATTAAGCTAAGCCTTCCAAATGTGTCAACGTTATGCGGCGGCCGATGGAGAGCTTCTTCGAGGTAGGTCTGATAATCCCGCCCGGTTGCTGCCAGCTTCTACAAATCATTCCCGAGACGATCACCTCTAGTTGATTGAATATTTTAAAGCCTAGCAGTGCCTGTCAATCATAGATGACGACTTTTCTTCTGAGCCGACAGCATTCTTCTTCAAAAGATTACGATGTTATGGTGGCATCCAGCGCCCGGCGACTAATTCGGGTTGTTGTGATGTGACCAAACAACGTCAACCTGAAGGAGTTTAAAAGCAGATAAAAACTCGCACTATCCGCCACTGGGACTCCGAAAAGTGGACCTCACAAGGGACCTGCTAACGTTTCGACTTAATGCCGTCATGCACGGACCGTCGAACGTTTCCACTTTCACTGGATGTTTAGTTCCCCCCCGCTTCCTGCTAACGTCAGCTGATTTTCCAGCGTTTTTCAGCGTCTATCGGCATGCCGGGTTTTCCACGGAGCCAGAGTTCAGCGCGTGCGACGTGTGAAAACACATATTACCATTGCCCGGGGGGGGGCTGTGCCCGGTTCCTAGGAAAACACTCATTAGTCGTTCCCGTGTGTCGCTTTCAACTCGAGAGCACCCCGGGTAGCCTCTGTCTTCCTGGAACGCGAACGAAGAAAAGCTGGTCCGTCAGTATCGTCAGCACGACCGTGCAAAAACCGTGGAGCTATTTTGTGCTCTCGTCAACTTGCCCTTTCTACGACTTCTTCCCGCGAGTCCTTATGCTCCGCGACTCAGCGATGCTTGCCGGGGCCAGCTTTGTCCTTGCGCTTTTTTTTTCAAGAGTTCAGTCGTCGGGCGCTCGAAGGTGTTGGGTGCGAAAGAGCTTCCTCCATCCGAATAAAGTTCATTTTCCGGACACGGCTTTCCACCTCCCGAGCGACGAAAAATCCTATACCATTAGCCTTCAGGGACACGGAGAACGACGCAGACGACGACGACTGGTAGCGCTCTCTGTGTCGTTGTCACCATAGCCGCGGCCAACAATGTTCGCGCTGAAATGTTAAATCTACCGCTGGTTTGTTCACATAAATTAGTCCCGCGTTGCCGGTGTCGGTACTTTTGGGTGCTACGGAGGACCTAAGCGTACGTGTGGCGTGTTGGTGTGTTTACGGAGCGTCAATAACGACGCTTGCCAAGAAAACAACAACACAATGCAACCCGCCCCATACACACACACACATACACAATTTAAAGGACAAGGTTCGTGGCTACTAGGAAGCTGTAACCATTTTTTGTTTCTGGCTGCTCCCGTCAGCAGTGAATAGATAATGCTCCGTTCTATGCTTTTTTTCGCAATGTTATTTAGTTGCTGAACTGTATGGCATCAGGTTGTTGTGAATGTTGTGATTTATCCGAGTGTTTCTGCAATACTATTCACATTTATTCAAACAACCTTTCCATTCAACTCACTGAGACTTCTAATTAAAGCTACGAACGGCATTGCAATGATACCATTTATTCAGAATTAGTAGCAGTAGTGTTTTGGTTGAAATTTTTAATGAACACAGCTTCTCATTCTTAAGAACAATTAATCCAATTTGTAGTTTGTAAGACATAAAAGTTTTTGCTCTAATTGCAACTGGAAAGTATTTGAACAGGTTAGGTAGTTTCATTTCGCTTGGATTGCTACTGGATAGCCTTGGAGGCCAAGATAGATTTATGGAACTCACTAAGTATGTTAGAAAACATTGCCCCTTTCTGGACGTATGTTGAAGGAGTGACTATTGACATATTAAACATTTCCAATGGAGAGCTTGTGCTCAACTATAGAACTCTAGAACGAGAACTTGTGGAGAACTTTAGATTCTCTAATTCCCAATAAATTTATTTATTTATTTTATTTAAAAAAAACAGTCAACGGGCAACTTAGCCTAATTGACAATAAAAACATAACCTAGCACTTAGAACTAAAACTAAACAAACTAACGAAACGCAACGACCAAGTTGGTAACCGATATTTAGCGGAAAACACAGGCGACAGTATCAAGGACGAAACGTTTACCAGGAAGACATGAAAGCAAAAACATCACGACACTGATCGACGGACATATTAAAGTTCAGAAACGACGAGAAATTGTTATAAGTACCACATAGAGAAAGCAATGGATGTCCGGTGAATTTTCAGCATATATTTTCGTTTTTTATGACCGTGCGTCAAAAACAAATCAAGCAGTTTGCTAGATGTTATATAAAAAAGCACTGCGCAATTTTGGAACTAATTGCGCCAAATACTAATGCAATATTCAATAGAAGAGACCGTTTAATCCTATAAATTGATCAGAAAATGTTGCCTGTTTTTTTTCTCTTCAAATACGGCCAAGGCCAAACAAACCCCCGACCCGACGACGGTGGCATGATCCGACGACCGACGACAACAATCATTGGCCTCCGCTACAAATTGATTTCGCTGTTACACGATGTTAGCACATATCGTTTAAATTCGCCGTGCAGTTCCAGCCACCATATGGAACCGTTTAATTTTGCCACCCACCTGCATACCCTCCTGCGGGTGAGTTTAGCGTGTTAGGGTGGGTGGAACGAACGAAGGAACGGAGGCGGGGTGGACGGAGCCACCATCGAGCCATTTGTCGGTCCGGATCGATTTCCGTTCTGTTCCGTGCCGGGCCCGCAACAAAAAAAAACGAAAACGGTCCTGCCGGGCCGGGTGTGACCGGCGACAAACCGATTCCGGTTCGTCCCGTACCCCCAACCCCTCATCCGCTCTGATTGGCTGCCTGTGGACGGCCGACCGACCAATTCCTTCCGGTCAGGAATGCAGTGTGACAGGGACCCATTTGAACCGAGGCAGGCGTACAGTTAAATGGACAAATATTGATATTGCACTTTCGTATCGCCGACGTGGGCCCGACGGGTGAACCTTACACGCCCGGTGCAGTGCCCGGGCCTACGTGCAGAACCCTCGTCCCGCGTGCCGTGCCGGATGCACCGATGCTTGCCCCGACGCAAAAAACGGGGATAATCCAGCACCGGGAGCTTAGGGACATCGTTTTTAAGCCGATTCCGCACTCAACGTGGCAACTCATCGGGTTGTTCGCTTTCTTCGCTTCGTTCCGGATTTCGGGGCGGAATGGAGAGACAGAAAAAACGGTCTTTCGCTTCACCTTCAAGTGCGGCCCGCCGTGACATCACAGAAGCGCATTCGGAGCGTAATGCATTTTATCACGTCTCTTCACGCTTTTCTGCACAACTCAATAATAGGTCCGGGTTCGCGTGAGTGCCATTCGCTGAAGCACCCAGCAAAAAAACGACAAAGGACCGAAACTGTTTTTTTTGCTTATACCAAGGGACCCTTATCCTTTTTTCGGAGCCTCGAACAGTGCCCCAGACTGCCGAGTCACCGGGTCCCAAGTGCGAACAGCGACGAGGGATTTGTTACTTTGATAGCCCAGTCCTCATCCGCGCCCGGGATCTCAGCGGGACTCAGAGCCTCGGCCGGACTACTCCATGTGGTGCGCGGGAAACCCCGGGGTGGTGTTTGGAAACAGATTACACTAAACTAATTATCACAAAACGTGCTAAATCCGTACCCGGGGGACGGGAGGACAATGGGGCGCGCAGACATCAAAGCGGCGGGTGAAACAAAACAAAAAATGGCCGAATCCTTGACGAGATTTCAGCCTTTTCGGCTTCGCGCGCCCGAACCGAACCGTGCCGTGCCGTTCGGGCGGAAATGAAAGAACATAAATTATGGCCACAGCATCGGGGCGAGCGGGGTCGAGGGGAAATTACGACCTTAAGCGACCACCGGGGCGCGGGACTCTATCGACCCCCTCTCGAAATAGCGAGGGCAATGGCGGGAAAAAAGGTGAAGAAAGTGAAAACTCGTGCGGCCCACGAGAGGTGAGAATGAGCAGCGTAGCCACGGTGGCGCCTCCCTTTTGTGCACGGCCGGGCTAAGGACGCGAGCGCAAAAAAGGACCCTTTCTCCCCGATCGAGCGCGGCTCTGGCGGCGCAAAAGGACCTCGACAGACAGAAGGGCCGGCCGGAAGGGCCAGCAACGCTCGGCAACCATAAACCATCATACACATGTCCTGCGAACTGCGACGGATAATGCACCCGACGAATAGCCAAACCGGCGTGCGTCTGCCTCGCTGTGTGTGTGTGTGTGCGCGTCGCCGCCATTCGGCATGAAATATGTTTCTGTGATAAATGTGACTTGCACCCCGGAGCAAAATGGTCAGAAAAGTAAAAAAGAATAAATAAAGCGGAGCGATCAGCGAAACTGTTGGGTTGGGTCTAGAAGCCCGCGGAACTGACCGGAGTAGTGGCGGCGGAAAAAAACATCCACGCCAGGATCTCACATACGGCTAGCCTTGGCTCGGGCAAGGACTCGGTACACGGACGACGTGGTGGAAAGCCGGCACCGGCGGAAAATAAATACCAACATTCATTCGGTCGGAAGCGACCCTGAAATATTGTTATAACCGCACACCAGACACGGATATTTGCCACAGTCGTCGGGAAGCAGCGCAGGATTCGCGCAGGACGTTTGGCGAAGGACTTGCAACAGTTCGCACACTGAGCGCTTCGCTTGCACTTTCTTGTTGTTGAGAAATCTTTACCGAAACGCTAAATAATAAAAAGGGAACTAAAAAAAAATTCCTAAAAGTTTTCAACAATCATCAATTACTAAAAATTCTTAGAAATAGAAATAAATTGAATAAAATAATATAAAAAAAATTTTAAAAAATAATCAAAATATGTTTTCAAAGGTTTCTTTATAATTTTAACTTATTTTTTTCAACAGTTAATTTTACAGTTAACAATATGACTGAGACTTACTTTAAAAACATCTGTTTATGCCAGTTTTCGGAAAATCAGAGCGTATTTTATATAAACTATATAGAAGACTTTCTTAATCTATCTAACTTATTTGAGAACTTTTAGTTAAAAAAAACTAACAGACGTGCGAAACGTAAACTGTCAAAAAGCTACTACTTTCTTTAAGTATTAAGTATGATTGAAAGATTATAACAATTTTCCCAGTTTTCTATGCAAAAAAGCGATCGATGCAAGTCATATAGACTAGATTGTCTGATTTGGATATAAAAGACATATTTAGATCCTGTGGTGCATTCGATCAAATATAAAAAAAAAAATTTAATCAAATACAAGCTATTTGGAAAACAATGAAGACTAAATGTCCTTTGATTAAAAGGGATTATATACATAATACATCTAAGACTGATAACAGTGCCATGCAGATTTTATTCACAACAATTACAAACTCATAAAACCAGAACATCCCGTGTTCTGTAGGTTGTACTCAAAAATACATTACTTCTGGAATGTTAATCGATTTTCGAAATTCAACCTGAAGCAATTTTGACCACAGGCCGACACCACTCGAGGCGCAGTGTGCATCGGAACCCCTTTTCCGTCCCCACATGGCACGACTTGAAATGAGCAAAACACGGAAACATTTTGGTCGACTATTGGGTCGTTGCTGCTCTCCGCCCGGTCGACTACCTTTATTGTTCCGTGCTGCACGACAGTACGGAAAACTGCTGACAAAGCACCGAAAACAATAGGATATTCACTTTCTCTCCCAGCGATGATGATAACACCCTGCACGTTATAAAACAAAAAGGGGTTTTTAATCAGCTACGCGGAATGGGAGCCCCCCGGTTTCAATAGGGACGCCGTGCGCTAAGGGCCGTATTTCGAGGGGGGCCCAAAAAGGATGCACACGAAACTTGGGTGGAATAAGTAAGCAGGCGTTACTTCACGCAAGGATCCACCCGGCCCGTAGGGTGGGGGTTTTACTTAACGAGAATGTGTGCGGGCTCCATTATATCCGGACATTTCTGGGAGTGTTCCGTGGCACCGCTCAGGTCGGAACTCTTGGAAGAAGCAGTCAACTGTGGCGGGAGAAAATTTTACCCTCCAATGACCACTCCTGCGATTTACTACATTCTCAACAAGTTCGTTATGTTGATTTCAACACACACACGCGCGCCCCATGTAGATGGTATGACAGACAGGAAGTCGAGCGGAAGAGCTTCCATTTTTATGGTTTTTCGTTCGACGCGAGGGGATCCTGACACACGCACGCCAGACGAAGGCGTAGGCAAAGTGTCCGGCTGGAATGCCGGATGGCGCCAAAGTGTCCAGTTGGCTGTTGGCGTGTTCAAACAGCGGCCCCTGCACGACTCCACGTGTGAGAGAACCCGTTTTAGGGTACACTTTATGGGTGCAGCTCTAGGATATGGGTGTTCTACGACAGGGACTCACGTACCGGACTAAATGTACGACCTTTCTGTACGACTACTAAACTAACCTACAAATGAGTTGTAATAAGTTCTACCGAACCACGAAAAACCCGTCGAACGTCAAAATGAAAATCTGTAGCTCTATCGATTTATTGCCAGTATTGCCCATAATGGCCTATGCTCCAGCTACCCGAGGTAAGACCACATTCGTTTACATCACGAAATGAGTCACGCAGTCGCCGTTGCCGTGTATAGCACCAGAGCAGCATGATTTAGTGCCGCTACTAAATAAACAAACGCATGAACCACGAGGTCACTGCTAAGGCCCGCAGGAACACTATTGCTACAACTTTCCCACCAATTACCATAACCTGGAGCACCGAAAAAAGCAAACCCCGGCGCTCGGGACTTGCTTTAAACAGGGCACCGGGTGAGGACGCTAGTGACCCTCTGTCGGCCCGAAAGACCCGAAAGGTGACAGAAACCCGTGGGTGTGCCCTCGTGGGGCCCTAACTTTCTTGCCACCAGCGAAAGACGTGACCGGACGGACTCGTCGCCGGCGTGAGCGGAACTCAAAAACCTGGGCCTAGAGGCCAGCCTTGCGCCTGGGTTGATTATACAAACGACAAGAATTAAGCTTAGGATAGCGCTCATTAACTTGCGAAATCATGAATAATGTAACCCCTTATCGCGCATTTGGCACGTTTCAAGCGTGGCACCCCCGAGGTCCCCCCCCGCGGGGAGCCAGGCGCATGCCGGAGTGCCGGATCGAGGATTTAGGAAGGAAGAAAACACAGCTAATCAACCTTTTGGCGCAGTTAGCAGCTAATAGAGCGCCAACGGCGCGAGAGGACCCTCGGTGCTCTATCGTACCTAGCCCATAGGGCGACGGGACCTTACCGTGCACGTAGTTTTTATTGCGTAGCAAAAAAAACATACACATAGTTTACAACAGTACTGAACTACGGAACCATGGGTCTCCAGGAAAAGCTGTGGGGTTCATTCCCGGGGTTGAAATATTTGCACCATACGGTGGCCGTATTTCAACGTCGAAACATGTTTCATATTCATGATAGTTTGCTGCTCGACCCACAACCGACCCCTGGTTGGTTGCTTCGTTGAGAAAAAAATAAATAGCTCACGAGTTTCGAGGTGAAAACTACACAAAATACTGCTCGATTACCTTCACAACAAATACGTAGACAAATAGCGCACAAAAATAAATAAATAGAGGCGCATGATCATTCTACAAACACTACAATAAAGATCCCTTTTGACAGTAACAATTGCATGGCTTCCATCTCAATAAATTCATTTAATTTAATTTTACGAAATGAAATGCGAAATCAACACAGTAAATGTTCATTTCTAGTTGTAAAATGTTAAAATAGACACTTATCTACTCTACAAATGAACAAGCTCCAAAAAGTGTGTCGATGCACGTTTTGAGGGGAGATTGGATTAGTTAAAAAAAATAATTATTTTGATAGGATTGATTTATTTCATTAGCATCTATATTTAATCAACTTGTTTTCAAAGTTGAGTGATTTATGATAATTATTTTGCATTGATGTTTAAAAATTGAAAGTTCCTTTCAACACTAGTAAAAAGCCTATAACTTAAACAACTAAATAACCTGCAAGGGTTGTAACAAATAACAAAAGTTAAATGAGTCAAATGTCAGTAAGTCATTTCTGAATAGAGAGTAAAGTAATGCCAATTCTCAGTACAAAATAGTATGATATTTTCAAATGAAATAGCAAGTTTGGGATCCGAAAAATCAAGCTACTTTCACGTCCACACAATTACTCTATTTTATTAGCTGAAACAAAGCCCAAACCGTGCCATATCAGTAACTTAAATTTCTGCATTCAAGTAGATGCACTCTAAGGGTTCGAAGTAACGTCTTTTCCCCAGGGTAAAGTTCAATGTTGCAATGCCTAGATCTACGGACGAACTACTCCCGGATAACATCGCTCAGCGGCAGGCTAATGGATATTAAAATCAAACACAGCCCAAATTAATAGCCATAAAACTCTGTGCAATCTTACCATTCTGCCCCAAAATGCAGCTTTTCACTTCATTAGTTTCATTCTACATACAATCAAGATATGCTCGGTACCTCCCGCAGGCTTCGCCGGGGCGCCTGGCGAACTTCAAACAAAGTCCATTCGACAGCCAAACGTCACCCACGGTGTACGGTGTTGCAGGATAGCACGCATACGGTTTGCGTTATCGGGGCCCGGCCGAAAGCCATTAAAAATCATCAAACGTGCAAACGTTTTAATTACGATTAGTCTCGGGCGTCAGGCTTTAAGTACCGTGCCCGAAAATTGTCGCCACCATCCGACCGAAAATGCCCAGGGAACTGTTGCAGCTGACTGGGAAAAGCGGAACCGACCGACTCCTGAATGGAGCGGCGACCCCAGCCGCTCGGTCTAATGATACGGTTCGGTCGAAGGTTGGGCTCGCATCTCAATCGAGAAAAATCACGGCACTTCACGCGACACGCCCGACACCCGACCCCTTTCGGGGCTCCCGATGCGACGCGGCGTCACGGTATGTTGAGCCCGCCGGAACCGCTTTCACGACATCGGCCCCGGGCACGGAAAGGGTCGGCAGCCCGCCGCCGGGGGCCCGCGGGAGACCTCATCCGGTTTTCCTACAATTGAAAACTTAATTTGAACCAACGTTTATACAGCTAATCCAACCGTAACCCCTTCTCACTCGGGCAAAGGATTCGCGGAAACCCGGACGACCCGGACGACCACTTCAGACGCTGGCCACATAAACAACGCGTGCGGCTACGCACACCCAACCCAGCCCAGCCCAGCATGTCAGCGAAGGCTTCGCAAGGCCGGGCTGCCGTTTGAGTCACGGCTGCCAACGGAAGTCACCAATAATCGGCCAACCAGGGCAACCGGAGTTTAGGTCGCTTCGTTCGTAAATAATCGACATGAATACTGAACACCGTGGTGGTGGTGTGCGTGCACGTGTTCAAAAGCCTTTCCCTCTCCTTCTCTCGCGGGTCCCCGTGGATAGGACGAAAGTAACACCTTCGTAGGACCAAGGCCCAGCCACGCGTGGGGAGGTCATTCCCGAAGGGATGAAGCCCGTGAAGTGTGGTGCCACTTGAATTAAATCAAGAGCCACACAACGGCGCCGGCACCGCGCACCCTCGACGCGGGGCTCTGTGTGTGAGTCTGGGTGAAATTAGCTAATAATTCAATCGCTGCCCGTCCTCCCGACCCCGGACACCCCCGGAGGTCCTGTCTCTTCGGCGAGGGTTTACTCGATTTTACATTCTCCCGATCGGCCACAGTGTGTCAGGTCGGACGGACGAACGACGAGCCTTCCGCGAGCCTACACGATCCTAGCGGAACCTAGCGGAGCCTTATGTCAAAAGGCTGTTGTGAAGATAAATGAAAGGTTAGTCGGCCCCGGGCCGGGAGCGACTGGACCACTAGGACCCACCCGAGGACGACGTGGGTCGAAGGCGAATTAATGTGCCATGATGTTGTTTTTCCACTTAACGGACGCCGGCCGGCCGGCCGGCCTGGCAGGATCCGGAATTTTCAGGACCAAAGTAAGAGTCACTTCCGTGTCGTCTGTCGGTGAAAGGATATAAATTAAAACGGACGACTTCCGGACCGCCCCGGCCCGGGCTGGACGCTCGGGTGTGTGTATGTGTGCGTGTGACAGGTTTCCAGCCGAGAGGACAAAGAAATCGTTTTAAGTAAAATTGTTAATTACACTCACCTTCAGTGCGACGAAACTACTTCCGTGGCGCCGTGTCGAGAAGGGTCCGTCGGAGGGTCCCGCCGATCGATTCGGATCATTTATCATTGTTACGAAACAAAGCATGTGTAAACATCATTGTTTTCTGCTTCTTGGTGCGCGTTTGCGCGAAACCCAACTTCAAAATGGTTCACTAGCCAAGGCGTAACGGGGCCAGTCACTTCAAGAGCCAAGCCGAAACAAGGGTCCATTCAGGACGAAGGTAATGAAGTGAGAAACAATCCACAGCCGGATTAATCAAGAGGCGAACGAGTCATTCACAGCCAGACAAGTAAACTGTTTCAAAACGGAGCCACAAACCCCACGACTGAGGTGTGCGTGTCGGCAACAAACGTCGGGTGGCCACATATTAACACCCCAACAGTAGGATGATTGATTTAATTTGATTTAAAATAAGGTCGAAACTTTCAAACTAGGTTTTCAAACCGAAGGTGTCACAACGGCCTACGGCTTAACGAACCACCAGACCAATCGATCTAACACGAGAGCCCATTCCAGCAAGGAAAGCAAAGCCCTCGTCCTCGTCCTCATCGGCCATTATTTTGTTTACTTTTGTCCTTCGGAAAGGATGGATTCGCCCCCTTTTTAACAACGCACCGCCGCACGGCAGCACGCAATATCAGCGAAGTCGGAACACGCTGCGGCACGGACAGGACCCGGCCGGGACCGTTATTAATTAATAGGGCTTATAAATACCGTGCCCGTGCCATTTCCGGTTTTCGAAACGATCTGTAGAGCGACGGCTGAGAGACCATTTGGCGTATGTGCGATGGGCCAGCTTTACGAGATGGTCGCAAGGATGAGTAATATCTCCTCCCGAAGACTCCCGAAGAGGTTAGCCAGCCCACCCTTTTGCGGAGGGTTAATGAAATGCTTGTTTACCGTGCGCCTTTGGTGGAACGACGCTGAATAAGCGTTGAATTTTTGACAAGAAAAATGATTATTATGCGCTCTTTGGCAGCTTTCGAGGCGACCATAGGGTGATGATGAGCAAATTCACAGAGGGCCAGCTTTTTGGGAGGGATTTGAAATTGTTTATGCATTGCGAACGTCATGCATTATCCAGAACGATTGATTAAATTAGATGCAAACTTTGTACAAATCATTATGTATTATGTCCGAAGATCTGCTACGTATGAATTCAAAAACTGTCAAACTGATAACAACGTTCGAACTGAGATTGTTTGGTTGATTCCATAAAACAGGCATCGAGGTATATTTACTCGATGTTGCTGAAGTTGCTTAAATCGTTTCTCGTTGTAAAAAAAAATATCAACGATCAACGAAACGGTTGAAAATGTAAAAATGGAATATTTAAAATGCTTCCATCGCAAGCAATCGTAAATCGCCTATAGCACAAAATGTAAATTGATGATCATTCAATACAAAAGCCGAGTTGAGTAGTTTAGTGAACGTTTTAGATACAACACCAAAGCAAATGCAGTAGATTATCCATTTCCAGAGTTCGAATGATAACAGCACAATTAGTTTGAAATCAGACCAACACAGGAAGAATCGAAAAACACTGTTTAAACATCTGATCGTCCCAGAAAAACACTAACGTGCCTTGGCTAACATTTTGCTGATTCGCCAATTCAGACGCAGTGTACAAAACCGAAAGTCTCGCCTTTTTCTCACGAGAACCACGCCACGATGGCTTAAAACTATCATGTTATCGTCGTGTTAAGGGGCCACGCGCCGAACATGGCCGAGCTCCGAAAATGGCGCGCTGCCAACGAGCATCCTTATTGGCTCCGCGGGCCACTCCATTCCATCCTCAGACCGCAGCGTTACGGTGTCCTGCTCACAGTTCAGAAGAAGGCAAAAAACGCCACCAAATGATTTAAGGCATTTAAATAAACTGAGCGATCCCCGGTCCCGTGGCTAGACCCCGACGGCAGCGTTGATTAATGTGCATCTCACGTCTGGAAGGGCAAGATCTCAGGTTCAGGGCTAGTGTGTGTGTGTGTGGCTTCTCCCTGGTCCTGCACGGGTTGCGCCTTATGCTCCATCGAATCCGCTCTGGCTATCGATCGGGTCCCGGGACCAAATCGGGACGAGCTTATCCGCCGGACGATTTTCGCCATCAGATCCGGACGCCATCGTCTCGGCGGACTAGTAGCTCGAGGCCCAGGGATAGTGTACCCACAAAGGCGCTTTAAACCGATTCCAACGGACGCTGGGAATAGGGCCATATGTGCCGTTCCATGTACTGGACCCAAAACCCGAAGCCTGGAAGGCAGCATCCGAGTCGGTGGAAAAACCCGGCCCGGAAAGCACCTTTCTTTTCCCAGCCAGCCACCAGGGCGCCCGACCGCCGGCCAACATCGACGGAAGGGCCACAAATATTCTCGAGGGTGAGAATAAAAATTTAATTTCCCCCAGTTTGATTTATTATTATTACTTTTGATATGATGAGCTGCCCCGCGCCCACCGCTCGCCCACCGCACGCCCGCCGTGTCCTTGCCCGACCATAAATGAGGGCTGGACCGGACACCGCTCGAACCTTCCCCTCTCTCTCTCTCTCGCTGTCTCTCTCTCTCTATCGCCCGGAACCGTCCGCAGAGGTTTATGGTTCCGAAAAATTCGTGCCACTTTTCCGAAGCGATAAATTCGTTTAATAAATTATGTTTATTGTTGTTTTCACTCATAACAGTTTAAAAACCGACACGGCCACCGGAGTGCAGTGCAAGCGAAAATTGAAAATCATCATCCCGATCGACGCTGTAAGGATCCACACCGAGCCACGCCACCGGGAAGGCGTGTGTTTATGGATCCTTTGAGGCAATATTGATTCGGGAGAGTGAACCCAATTTACAATCGGGGTGTGTTAGATAAACTTTGTGATATTTTATGCTTCTATACCTAGACCTTCATTGCGCGTAATTTAATTGCAAGAATGCGTCCATTGCGTTGCGTTGTGGAAGACTCATGGAGAAGCCGGTTTGGTATCGGTTTGCTTTTATTGCGAACCATTCGAACGATGCCATTTCCATCTTCACCGTGATAAGTGACGATTTGTGGAGGCGTTGACAGAAATATAAAACAATATTTCTCAAAACAAATTTCAAACAAATAAATCCGGTGCTCTGAGATTCACAAAAAAATCCAAACCGTGCGACGTAGCTCAGAATACGGTTTCATGCATATTATGTTTCATTCGTAATGTTTCGTGCACTTTAAATCTGAATTATCTATCGGCATTCTAAGCGTGGTAACTATTCAGAAAAAATTTCATCGATTTAGTATAACGGTTCGAAGTACTAGTATGTGAAATTTTCTGCAACAAACTATAGCCAATTTTGGGTTCAAATTAAGGATAAAATTTTACAGCAACACCAACATCGATTTTAGTGTATAGTGTAGACCTTAGATAAAAACCAATGTGACCACTGAGAATAGTTACGTATCTTAATACAGTCTAACTCAACCATCTTTTCCTTTTATTTTATTTATTTGAAGTTTTGTACTAGCTACAAAAATAGGTCTCTATACGAAAAACGTTAGTTTGAACTCTAACGGTGCATCTACTGGAGTACAAAACAAATAATTCCGATTCCAATAGCGACAAAAAAATAGCAATTAGTTTTAGAGCAGGTTAAGTTTTGTAGAAAAACAGCTGATAAAAAATTTGCTTAATAACTACAGCTAAATTACGCCTCAAATTCTACGTAATTTAATGTGTGTTTCATGCCAATTGATAAAACAAAGTAGTGGCCAAAATACGCCGCATTGCTACTACCACTACTTCCTCGGCTAGCTACTCATTGTTCCACCTGATAGTTCAGTCGTAGTTAATTTCCTTTCCTGCAGGAAGTCAGGACTAAAACACACAGACACACCCAACACCGCCATCCCGAGTGAAGGATTCAAGATTGCATACCCGACTCTATCGCCTCGAAACTAAATTAAGCTTATTTCGCTTTGCTCTCGTGTCTCGTGCCGTGCCGTGCTCGAGTCCTGCATCATTTCCTGCACCAAAAAAAGGACGCACAGCATAACCGGGAGATTCCTGTTTTTAGTTTGCTTTGGGGTGAACCGCTTAGAATAATGTTGGTGGTCCGCGCTCGGGCTGCGTGAATTCCGTGCGCGTAAAAGGACTCCGTAGGCCATTGGCTGGCTAGCCGGGAGCTGCACAGCGCGCACACACCGCCGAACTGGCCGCTCTAAATCGAAACGGAGGAATTTTTTAATTAAATTTTCATATTCGCCAAACATTCGTTGCGTACCGCGGCGGTGGCGGACGGGGTGTGCTTTTTTCCGCCTCTTCCGCCATTTTGAGATCTCCGATAGGTCGCCACTAGGGGCTGGCTGATGGTCTGTAACGAGCCCCGTGTTGTGACCGGGAGACCGGGCAGGAGTCTAGCTGGCCGGGACTTAATATTAAAATATTTGTGCAATTTTTTTCCTGGTGGCTCCCTCTGCAATCGGCCGCAAGTGACCAGGGGGCCGACAGACACCGTATGCACCAGATATGCGGGGAAGCGTCGAAGAACTAAAATCCCATTTCCGGACCCAGCCCAAGGCTCCGGGAGACTATGTAGCAGCCGGCCACGCAGAGTCGACGAAGAGCCTGGCCAGCGAGCAGTGCGGTTTGATAAATAACCCTTTCCGGCCGAACGGAAGTACAACTGCGAAAGAGAGTCGTTCATTTTTCACCAATGCGGGGTAACGGTGGCGAGGCGGAAGGAGTCTGTGGAAAATTGAGTGATTAATTACTTGGCCACAGCGAGAGCCACAAAGAGCCCCAAGACGGCAGGGAGTGATTCCTCGCCACGCAGACTCGTGCGCTTGTTGTCTTCTCGCCCCGAAAAGTCGCATCCTTGTGGAGCGAGGGAGCGAAGAATCCTTGCGCTTGTGGAACCAACTGGAACCGGGCAGCGGGGCACTGGAAAACGGACTGATAAAATAAGATTGTCCGAAAACAAACATCTCACCGTGCGCCGGGGCCTCGAAAAAAGCTTCTTATCAAGCTTACAGGTAACACACCCTGGCACCCTGACACCCCGACACCCCGGTACATCGCTCCATTCCGGATCCCGGTCGGATTCTGCAATCCTCGGGGTCCCCGGTACCGGGACCGAATCACTTGAGTGGATTTCACATTGTTTCCATTTTGCCGAGTGGCCCTCGAAGCGCGCGTATCGGCGCGCTTCGCTTTCACTCTCTAATCCTTTTCCATCAACGACCGAAAGGACGAAGCAAAAAAGTCCTTTCGGTGGGTCCCCCGCCAACCTGGGTGCGTCCTCCATTTTTTTGTTGTGCACCAACAAAAGTGGAAAATAAAACCCAAATAAAAAAACACAGAAACCAGGTAGATACAGGGCCACGATGCTGTTGTTGAGTGCCGAAATATGCTTTGATGGGTTTATTGAAATTTTTGAATGATTTCCCGGGCACGAAGAATGCTGCCGTGGGATGCGAAGCAACAGGACCGACGGAGAACCTGCAGTCCGGTCCCTTTTTGGTCGGGTTTGATCCAGAAAAATTGGATCAACCCCCATGGTGACGATGATGATGCGCCCTCCGATGGAGATCTCCCGTAAGGGCGGTCGGTCACGGCGGCGAAGGTCCTTTGTCGGGCCTCCTCGGGCCTCGGATTGTTGCCGAGAAGGAAGAATGGAAAGTTTTCGAGATTTATTGCGCACGTGAAGTGCGTGGCACGAGGTGGCTTTTTTGTGTCCTTAGTTTGGTGGAAGCACCCAGAAAAGGTGGAATCCGAGCGCTTCGTGGAACCACTTCGACCAAGGAGCGACCAAGCGACCGAGGCGCACCTTGAGAACTTTGGGCTTAGAAAAATTCAATCATCGCCGCCATTAGACGCGCGCCGTGGACGAGGAAGGGTTCAAAACCTTCGGGCGCAGCCCGAAGGACCTCCTCCGGACCGTAATTGAAGGGACGCCCCGGCGACGGCTCGAAGGGGTGCATATTGAATAAATTATTTTGCGATGATTAGACAACCGTATTCATGGTTATTAGCGAGCGACGATCTTCAAACGGTGCCCAGCAGCACCCTTTGCCGCGGTCGTATTTTTTTTTTTTGCGCGAGCCCAACCAGGATTGGCAGACGGTGAACGGGTTTTTTTCGGGTTGCCAGCAACAGCGAAAAAACGGGAAGGATTTCCAGCGACCGACCGCCGGGAATTGAATTACGGGAAAGTGAATATGATTGAATAATGTTTCGGGGAAAATATGTTCCAACATACTGCTGCGTCGGGGCGCCAGGCATCCAACAGTGCGCGACAGTTTTGTCGCAACCCCAGGAACGAAGATTATGGCAGGACGGCTTACGTCAGCCGAGGTCCTGCTGCCCCGGTCCCTTTTTCGGTGCGCGTCCGATCGATCATGCTAATTTGGGTCCGGCGCAACACAATACGTACCTGCAACGAGACGAAAGCATAAAAGGTTACAAAGTGCTGAGCAATCACAGCACGCGCTCACGTGCGGTAAATGGTTTAAGCAAATTTACATAACAAAAACTACTGGCAGCTATCGGGACGGGATGGCGTCTCCTAAGCCAGATGCCCGAAGGAGTTGCTGCCGTTTGGCGCCGTGGATAGAGCCATCATTATTTCATGATTCCAATTGCCAGATGGGCCCGTCGACGGGGTTATTCAAACGTTTCATGACAACATAATCCCGCGATATTAACATATCGGTGTTTTTGGCAGTTTTCGGAGCGAATTTAACAGTGCAATATTTATGAAACACACACATCCTTGGGCCGTTGTACACAGTCTATGTTTTTTAAATATTGATATTTTTTTAAATTATAAAATGCAGCCACATTTATTGGTTAGTAACATCATAAGAAAGGTACATTCTTTCTCTTGCAATTTCCAATTTCCATTCAAGTTCATGAAAAGCCGATGACAGATCAAACAGTTATGCGCGTTTGTGTGTAGGTAAAGTATCGTTATTTAAAAGACAAAAAAACCAAATCATTTGAGTAAACGTTACGAGTTCTCCAATACGAATAATTTAATACTTTTCAATTTTTATCCTAATGCCATATTTTACGATAGTCATATTAAAACATCTTTATCTTTAAAATCATGATTAAATCTAAAGTTGTTTGAAGTAGTTGTTACGGTTGATTGCTTGTGACGTTAGCGATCTTTGGAATAAATTATTCTTGAAGGTCTTAATCATACATATTAGATCATGTGTGCCTCTCATAGAAATATTATTAAAATCAACGCATTTTTCTTGGTACCTCGCATATGTCGGCAGGTAAACAATTTTTGCTTCGTCAACAGATGTAATAATCCTTTCGCGATAGAAAACTTAAAGATCGAGACATTTTTCAAAAATGAATAAAGTAATAACTTTTAACATTAATGTTAATTTTTATAGAATTTCATGTTTCACGACCCTCATATTAGAAGAAGAACTAGCTTTAAAATTACGATAGTTTAATGATTAAATCGTAAATTTTTGAATTTTAATATTTAGAATTGTGTAATATAGAATAACATTTAGTGACTTTCATTTTATAGTAGAGTCTTTTAATCACATCCATAAGAGGAACTTCGTTGAAAGCATATTATCTGTCAAATATTACACAAAATACTCTATGATTTTACAGAAACAGTTCTTTTCTGAACTACTGTTAAATTCTTATGCATTTAATGCATTTATTATGTTAGAACAATTAGGAATGTGTGCAGTAATGTAGACTGTTTAGAAACCTTGATAGTCTTTCGATTAATTCAAGCGCGATGCAAGGATGGTACGGCACCATAGATAAACATAAGTCATTCACATTCGCCCATTTAGCGCAACAGACTGCGTACTTTAAGACACCACATCCGACATCTTCCCGAGCAGAACAGCGAAGTAACGAAGTTTTCGGCACGATTTACAGACTGGTGGTTTCGACCGCTGTGTTTCTGGTTGGTTGTGAAACATCGAGTCAAAGCAACACACTCTGGCACTGGCATCGCAAATCAGGACCAGTCACACAGTGCGTCAGCCCGTCAGTCAGCCCGGCCCGGGGAACGAGGCGGCCAGCAAGCAGACCTCCGCCGCATACGGGCCGCAGCCATATCAAATAAAATACATCATTCTGATATGCTTAAACACCACTCTCGTGCACAATCTATTCTCTCGAATATCCATCAATCTAAGGGCCACCGTCGCCGTTGCCGCCAACGCCGCCGCTGCCGCCACCGTGAATCCCCGAGAAGAGGTCCAATAATTCTTCGGCTTGGAAGCACAACAGAAAGTCAGCCCGCCGTCCAAACAAACGCTTTCCATCTGGAACGCGCCGTCGCCGGGTGTTGATGCCACCGGCCCACATATGGGAGCCATATCTCTCCGTGTGCCTCCGTATGATTTACTTCTTATATGAATCGACTGCTTTGTAACTCGCTCGCCCGCTCTCTGTCTGTCTCTCTATCGCTTGCTCCGTCTCGGCAGAAGCTGTAATTAATACCGAGAGGCGCGCATGCTGATGTTCTCGTGCGGCGCGCGTTCTTGGCACGTCCCTCTCGATGGATCCCATCGTACACCCTCGTCGTACCGCGGCACGGCCTCATCATCATCATCATCGTCCTCATCACTGTCAACATTGGTGCGTGTTGTTCCGTTGAAAAGTATCGAATTTCTCGGGCCACAATTAGGAAAGAAAATCACCACCAGCAGTATCCGAACACCGAAGACCAGGACCCAGCAAACCAAACGCGCGTAGACCGAGCCTTCGGGAGAGTAGCAGAGCAGAGGCGTCTTGAAAGCAGCGCGCAATGAGCCGCACAAACTACCGCACAATCAGTGAGCATCATGATTCAACCATCCGGGCCGAAACCAGCCGCAGCCACACAGCCGCAGCGGGTCTCGGTGGCGAAGGACTATGTGCCGTACTACCGTACCAACCGCCGGTCGCCGGTGGTTGGTTGAAAAATAACTATATTTACCACGCGCGCGGGCGCGTCTCCCCAAAAACATGGCCCCGGTGGCGGCAGCAATCATAAACTCATTAAGGGAAAACACATTGTGAGGTTAAACTGGAGGTCATATCCGGTGCCGGAGCGCAGTAACGCTGGGAACCGGCCGGCTCCTTACGAAGTTTCTAGGTCTACGAGCAGTATTGGAACCCCCCTCCATGCCACGACGGAAGAGTTCGGGACGGAATCTTCCGCAAATTGTGGAAGGGCATGGCGGCACCTAGAGCGCCGAGAGCTGGCGCTGGTGTCCTTCTTGAAGCGCGGCGAGAAGATAAACTTTTCGGTGATGAATATATACGAAACATACGTTACTAGGCGCCCCCGGGAAGCGAGTTGCTCGAAACTCGGTTAATGCTGCCCGGGAAGCGAAGGCTCCGGCGGTTCGCTAGTTCTGCACGCCAGGACCGATTTGCTCGGAACACCACACCGGGGTTTTTGGGAAACCGAAACCGAGCGCGACGGATCCGCGGAAGGACTGTTGAGAAATGGCCACGGAAACGACTTGTTACAACGATGGAATAGTTCACATCGAAGGGTATGCTGCGCCACGAAGGAGTCGTCGTAGTGCCAGGCGTTCCGCGTGTGTCAAATGATTCATTGTTACTACCACGAATGGCGCCGCGGCGTACTCAGCAGAACACCATCGTCTTGTTGTACAAATATGCAAACAACAGACAAAAACCCGTGGAAACATGCTCACGTCGAAGCGCGCCGCAACATATTGACGGCATTACTCAGGGCGAATATGTTGCCAGTAATAGTAACGAGCATTAATTTTAACAATACACCAGCTAAAGACACAAAAAAGCAAAGCAAAATGCAAACGTGGAATTCTAGAACTTAACCAGACTTCTGGTTTCGGAATTTCAATGCTCTGACTGATGAATGCCAATATTTTTGATAGTCTGTAGATTGTTTGTGTTCTTTTTTGAAATAAAAGTAGGAAAAAGAGCATTCATAAAAGGCCAGGACGGCTTGTCAATAACTATACCGACCAAAATAATGGGCCTGTGATCACCCCAAATCGTCCAGAGTGTTCTCTATGGAAGTAGTCGATGATTAAATAATTCCATTTGAGGAAGTAATTTATGAAACGTATTGCATCAAAAGCGATACCAGCATTACCAATCGCGTAAATAATCGATTCGTCACCATGAAGGACGTGCTTTCTTGTTACCACACAAAAAAGGGACACACAACCCGCAGGTCCGATCTCCTGTAATGCTGGTTCTTCGTACATATCGACACAATTCGCCATGGTCCGCCGGCCCCCAAAATGAGCTGCAATGTGGCAAATGGGATAGATAACACGCGTGACACGCGTGACACACTGGACACGTTGCCAAGACAACTTGCTATGCAGCGGCACGATGCAGCATAGCAACAAAGGGGATTGCAGCAGATGTTTTCGATTTCCTTGACAACTCACGCGAACGCGATGAGTTTGGCAAAGTCCAAACCCCTGGGAGCGCCGGGCGCCTGGAGAGTTGAGCCATGCGTCATAATAAGCCAACGACGACAACGACAGGTTGGAAAACGATCTAGAACCGGCTGGCCTAGGGGCTCACACAGGGAGATTTGCTGGACCAAACATTAATTGAACTCGCCAGGGCTGGCACGTCAAGTCTGCCATCTTGACTGCTTTTAGCGCTTAGCGAGGACAAAGTAGACGTCGCGGTTCTACGGATATTTTCAACGATTCTTTAAGCCAAATAACCTTGCTTTATGGGATTTTTAGCACATTAACGTGTTTAGCTACATTTGTATATTTTAAGTCTACTAATATTGTAATGACTGGAAAGTATTACACTCAAGTTAATGCGCTGTCAGGGTAGGAACTGACGTCTCCAGCAGAGAAACCGAAGAATCGCTGAAGCGTTGACAAATGATCTACGGGCGATCCACATGCCAGTATGAATAAATTCGTATGTAAATCCACTACAAACACCTACATATAACATACTTTGTAGAACCATTGACTCTAGATTGGGTAGATAACGGTCTTCGAACTCCATTTTAGATACTTCGCCGACCTCCTTCTTCTCGAATTCAACATACTTATTGAACTACACTCGCAGTGCCATTAAATGGTTGCACCACGACGCAACTATGATGCACCTTGTTCGTCTTTTCGCTTATCTCCCAACGACTGGCGGCTGAATCGCCGAACACCAAACAACACCACAGACCTAACCATTCCGCTTCATACCACTCTTTCGTTCATTATCTTATCCGCGCCGTACTTCGGTTTATTGATTTATATCGTCGTTGGACGAGTGAGTGCAAAGGAACCGCGACATCGCCTAGCTTTCCGCCAGCGGGGTCCAAGAGAACAGGTTCAAGAGTTGTGATTTTAAAGAAGAACATTGTGTGACAACACCAAAAACCCCGCGGACGTGATTCACCTAAAACCGCTTTAACGCGTACAACCCGCTGCCCGGCCGGTCTACTACCTCCGTGCCGCCCTGAAGTCAGAATATCGATAATTTATTGGTCGATGTCAATCACTGACAACAGTGTTATCTTATCACCGCAATGCAAACACGAACGAAACAAGCCCTGATTCGATTTTTTTTTCGGGGCCTATGTCATGCCGGAGTGTAACCTGGAGGAAAAAAGCTAGAGAAAGCACACAGCAGTCGAACAACAACAACATTACCACATGATCGAAAATCCGGTCCGTGTGGGAAAAGTGGAAAAGACTCGGCTTCAGAGAAAGAAAAAAAGCTGAACCTCAGCGATGGTGTTGGAGAAGTCCCTCCGACCAAAAAAAAAAAGAAACTACAAATAACGGAAAAGTGGTCCTTAACACGATTAGGCGCGGCACTGCGGCAGAGGTCAGGCACTCCGTAGACTCCGACGAGTGGACGAAACCGACCGCCGAATCGGTCGTTTATTCGTTTGCTTTCCCGGCGCGGAGAGGTTTGAGAAATGGTTTTCCATGTTTTCCTGTGACGCGCGTGAAGCCCCATGCAGACACCCATGTTTGTACCATTGCCCGATTAGATACGGCCAAGTGATACCCACAACCTAGGCCGAGGCAACGGCCGCCACGACCGACTCTTGCTACGGCCCATCAACTAATCCCGGAAATAAACAAGCCCAAACCCAACCCGGGGAACCCGGGGTGTAGAGTAGCGCTCGGGCCGGAAAGCCCAGAAGAGACCGCGAAGATAGCGACTAGACAACGACGACGACGACGGGTCCCAGTTAAGACGTTACCACTTCGACCACGATCGATCGAAGAAACGCACCCGCCACGCGCACCGGATTGTCACTGGCGGCCGAGAGCACCACTCTCGTCCGAGTCAAGTGTCGGTTGAAGTGATGAATTGGGGCTGATCTGTTGGCCATTTGGCGTGGCTGACGGCCGGTCAATGGATGCCGGGATCAGTCTCCTAGGGCCCTGATGCTGTGCCCTCCGAGCCCTGCCACGTAACGTGTGGCTGAAGACTTCTCAAATTAGACTTTAATGAGAAACACCGTCCGTCGGAGAGCATCAAAAATGAATCAATCGTGGGCGCCGGGAACCGATGACAAGATTGGGCCGACACGCTTGAAATCCATTTTGTGGTAAATTTTGGGGTGAATTGAAAATACCTACGTACTAAAAAGTTCGGTTAGGTTTGAATCAACCTGGAACTAATGCAAGATATGGGAGGATCAAGTAATATCAGAATACCTTCCTGCTGGTGCTGAATATTGGAAAAAAAGTTGACAAGTTAATAATTCAATTAAGAAACTTTTTAGAACAATATTCTAATGGTGATTATACGTATTATGAACATCTTCTAATTCTAATGACACTTCCGTTAATTGGTGAGACGAATCGATCAATCGATTAAAATGCTTCTTCGATTGGGTCAAATATGGGATCGGACAACACCACGCTTCGCCCAATTATGTCTAATTCTAGTTCCAGATAAGTCAAAACCTAATTAAAACCCTTTAAAAATGAGTAGAATAAGGTTTACTGTAACCGGCATTCCGTATACGCCTAATCACATCTCTTTAAGCATGACGGCCAGCCCGGGCCTGTTTAAAGTCACCAGCCCAGAAATGGCGCAACTCCACAGCAGCAAGCCGAGAGTTCCGTAATAAAAGAAACTTGTTACGTCAATTAAACAGCCAGCCGGGCGCTGGAAATGTGTTTGCAACCCGACGTTGTTATGCTCTCCCAACTCCACCGGCTCCCACTGTTATCACGGATGAAAGATAAATAACAGTGCGGTGCGCAGCTGTCCCCGGAATCCCGCGCCCCGCAGGTCCTTCCCACAAAGGACGCTCTTGGTGGTGGCGCGGGGGCTTAGATTTAGACTTCCGGTGGCGCGAGCCCTCGGCAGCCGGCTGGTTTGCCGTTTGTCGCCGGTCGTCGGTCTTATCAAAAGTTTTCCCAGGAAAAACGGAAGAATGTTCTTTATTTAAATAATTACTCTACAGCCCCGCAGCTGAGCCCCGAAAAGGTGAGCAAGCAGTGGGCCCGGCAGCGGCGGAATGCGGAACGGAGGAATGCGTCGAGCAGACGTGTTTGAAGCACATTTTCTCCGGAGTTCCACCGGTGCCGAGCGCCTGTGGTGATCGTGAAGGATTCGCTCCAGTTCAGTTTTAGGTCCTTCCCGCCAGTCTGCCACCGCCCGGCAGAAGTCCCAAATCGGCGGCGTTAACGAACGAGAAATGTCAAAACACGCACCGCAAACAGTGTCTGGACCGAACCGGGGCCCGCCCTGAAAGGATCTCGACCGAATCTCGCGCAACGGATTGGAACCCGGAGCAACAGAAACTGTGGGGAAAAAGTACACGAAAAACCCAAAGGAACCAAACCAAAACTTGGCCAAATGATGATAAAACCCAACCCGTCCGTCCATCCGTCCGTTCGTCCGCGGCCATGGTGGTGGTGGTGAAAACTTTTGGTCGGAAAGGAAAAACTCGCTAACAAATCGCTGACCGTGACCGTAACGGATGCGACGTTCGACGGATCGTTACTTGACCTTTTTCCATCTTCATCACCCCCGGACCGAAGAGAGAAGCCACACACAGGCGGAGCCACTTCCACGCTACCGGAACCCGAGTGACATTCTCCTACCCACCGTGGTGGCGAGTGGTTCCTTTGGGTTCCGTGAGATTAAATGTAGTCTTCGCGGTGCGCGGTCCTGTCAGGGATACCGTGTGTATGAAGAGTCGGAGTAAATGAACCGACCACCGGACGGCTGACAGATAACTGGACTGGAGTTGGTCGGTTTTCGGGGGAAAATTGCTGAAAATCGTAACCGCAGGCCATTCCCGTTGGCCAACCTTTCATCGGGGGAAAGGTTTTCTTCAAACGACATTTTGTCGAAAGATGAGAAAGATAAATGATCTCCGGGTTGGCCCCAGTGTCCTTCAGATATTGTACGCAGTACACAGTGAGTTCTGTGCACAGCGTTCTCGGGTAATGATTTTTAACCTGAGGCTCGCCTGGCCATAACCATAAACTAGCATCGCAACTTTGGCGCTTCCGAGCCGAGCATTGAACGCCTCTTCAAGAAGGTAAACCAGATGTTTGGCGTGGCCGATCATTATGAATAATGAATGAAAGCCGACCCTGCGATGTTCTGTCGAGCCAGGAATAACGCCCAAGCGCGTGACGCAAGTGTTTGTTGCGACCCAACGAGTATCCTTGCTGGCCGCAGAAGGGCACACAGACCACGGGTCGAAACCGCGGTAGAAAAATTGACCGGACCTCGCTCAATCACCCCCCGCACGTCGGAGTGCTCAATGGAAGAAGTGGCAAAATGTTCGAGAAAAAGGACCCCTCCAGCGATTGGACGCCCTTCGAAAGTGAAGACAAAATTTGTTTCCTTTTCCTTTCGCCTTTAGGGGAGTTTTTGGTGTTCTTGTTTTTATATTTATTGCAACACCACTGGGCCCCCCGCTATTTTCCAATGGCCACCCGTGCGTGTGCACACACACACTCACACGTGGGAGAGAGAAAAGCATGCAATTGGGAAAATTGAAAATAAATAAACGAAACACCCAAACTCCCGTTGGGATTATGGAGAGAGTGGAAAAAAAAGAATGGCCACCAGGATCCCTGGGGGGCAAAATCGTGGGACCACAGGTCGCCGGAAGTGGCCGAAAAAGGGTTTGACATTTCTTTTCGCTATTTGCAGCCACTTGGTATTATCCATTGTGAGCGTGAAGTGTGATAAAGTTCATTGAAAAGGTAAGCAAACCGTCATAAAGATTGTTTATTCAAATGTGTTGGACATTTACAACGAAGACCATTGGCTTTTGGAAGGTCAATTCGACGATGGTCATTTTCAGGATAGTTGGTACATAAATAAGACTTTAAGTTTTCAAGCTTCAAATCCCATGGATTAAATTTTTTCAACCAAAAATGAGGCTCATATTCTAACGTTACTCTTAACGTGTTTTTGGTTTTCATCAAATATTTTGCATCATATTATTACCATTAAACTTATAAACCACTACTTATGTAGCTACTTATGTAGCTTGTTGCATAAACCAACTTAAACAAGAAGTCGTCTATTTATATTACAATTTTTAACAATCTTATTCACTTTATGCATAAATACTTCACCCGGAGAATATAACCAAACGAAGTGACGAATATAAAATGCACGCCGTTTCCATCATTTATTCTCTTTGTCAGACCGTCAACGTACCTTAGAAGGACACTGCGTGACGGAAAGTGCTGCAGTTAAAGCCCCCAAAAGTTCTCTGCCATCCTTTTTGGCAATTAAAAATTAACGTGCTTACGAACACAAACAAACGGAGGAGAAAAAAGAAATCAATTTGAAATCATTTGCATTCCATTAGAGCGACCTCCGGCTACTGGGCGTCGCGACCATTCGCGATTTTGCACCGGCACCAGTTTTTTTTTCATTCGGCTTTTGGTTTTCCTTTTCCGAATGCACCGAATGTCAAGTCAGGCGCGGCACGGCGCACGCAACCCGATGGGGCTAATTTTATGATGACAAATACATTTGAGAGGCGGCCCACGAAAACTAAGAACCGACCCCACGGTACACCGGTACGGCGGCAGGCGGCTACTGCCAGGAATCAACGGAACGGAATAATCAGAAGCGGTCGAACGGCAGCAGCGCCCACAGCATCCCAGCCATGGCGGGACATGGAACATGCGCCTATGATTGCGCCGCCCCCGTCAGTGTCGTCGTCGTCGGCACTTTAGTTGATCACATTTCTCTTTGAAGTGTTAATTCCCTTGTCGTCGTCCCCGCCGGGCGCAGCATTAGGCGTACAGCATCCCGGGCCGGCGTGACGTGCGGTCGCGTGATGGAGTGTGTCAAAGCTTCGCCAGAGTCCGCGACTGGGGTCGGCTCGGCGTTATTTACATTTCACCTTTCATTGCATTGTTTTTCCTGTTGATTTCATCAGATCAGACGGACGATGGGCGACCCGCCCAAGAACGGTATGCTCGGAATGGGCGGACCCGTCGGCCCCGGGCCGAGACGTCCAGAGAGCAGAGCAGAGCACAAACATATTTCCATTTTCTCCAATTACCACCGGTAAAAACTCGCCGATTCTCGGTGCTGCTACCGGAGCTAGCCTGGCTACCTGGTAACACTGGAAGCGCTGAAATAATGGACGCCCTGGGTGAGCAAACAGTCTGCAACATTAGCATCGGCAAACCAGGACTGCCGGGCCGGGCCTCAGCGCAAGAGTTGGAGGACCAAAACGGAATGTAGAGGTGCCATAAAACTTGGTTGGAATTCAGCGAAAATCGAGTTTAGACCCCGGCGACCGAGAACGATCACACAATTGATCGTTAAACTTTCAATTAAAATTACAACCAAAGCCTAATACTATTTCCAATATTGTGTTTTAATTGAGTTTGTCTCTTCTTTCAGTGTATAGTTTTGAATAAATCCTCTCTTTGAATGGGTATTCCTTTACACAAAATGCTGACTCGCGCGAGTTGTGGTGGACGTGGCACTTGAAAACAATCCGCACCGTCAAGAATCTGCTACCGAAGGACCACTAGTCCTTGGCGTACGACAAACTGAGAGCATAAAGCACCCACCACCGGCGGCAGCATCGTGGAGCGTGTGGAGTGTTGATGGAAATGGCTATGCAGCACGCAATACGGTCGCCGTGAAGGAGGCGGAATTAAATGGAAATGAATGATAGAAACAACTAACAACAACGGAGTAATATGATCACTCATCACCACCCCGACACTCCCAGTCTGCAATGGCAACCCGAAGCAACCCGATGGGCACCGAGCGTGAAAAATGGTCGTTTGAGGCAACGAAACAACAACGTCAAGAGCGCAAAAAAAACGGAAGCAATAGAGCACACCACACGAAACCTCTTCTGCACGGGCAGAAATGAATAAATGAATGAATGTTATTATTTTAGAGCTGCACAGGGAGCACCACGGAGCGGTTCACGGAGCAGAAAAGTGTCTTCTTCGTGCGCAAAACAATGATTATGCTATTATATGTGCCGCCGTCCACGCTTTATCACGCTAATGATACTTGAAATTCATGAAAGTCGCGACTGAATTGTGTGTGTTGTGGAGAGTACGAGAAATATGACATCGCAGTTGCCACTTACACTTAACGATTAATTTCCAACGCGAAAAAATTCCGTTCCTTCGTGAGACTTCTTGATGCACTAGAATATGCACCCAGATACGTTATGGCCTCTGAAGTTATTACCGGGAGTTACGAAAAAAGATTCCAAATTAAACTTTGAGCACAACGGGACCAGAACCAACCCGATCGTTGAAGTGCTAATCGAATGTCAGCCGACTCTCGATAGCATCTCTCGATCTCGAATAGTAAATCATTGGCTTCACACTTCCTTTATCGTCTTTTATTAGACAAACCAATTACATTGCTATACTTAATCGTACAACTCAATCAGAGCCCCTTCATAATTGAAACAATCCTTCACCGTCGTCGCTTCACCCATGCTCCTAACAATAACATTCAATCAAGACAAGAAACGATCATGAAACATAAATAATCATCCGCTGCCTCTATCCCGCACCACGGCTACATCCGACGGTCCGATGCGCGTGACTTTATAACGATGTGGGACGAACGAATGATTGCTGCGCTCCTCTCTGCTTATATGCTGGGGTGTAACTGTTGCTTGTACAGCATAACACTTCTGCCCGGAGCACTGCCTCGGTGCTACCGGCCGACCAGGAAAACGAAACGAGAGCAGAACAGAAACAATAGTGCGGAGCAAAAGAATGTACCATTCATCTTCATTTCATGCCCCAGACTGATGTCAGTGGCAGTGGCCCCACCACGATCCATGATGTAAAGATGATGTAAGGCGATGCTTTGCAAAGAAGCTGTGGACGAGTTTTGAACTGCATATTACACCCGAAAGCTGACACATCAGTTTGTTAACACAATCGCGCCATCGAAAAGGCAATAGTTTAAGGATAGCAACCAGACCAGAAAGTACTTGTGGTCTGTCCCATGGGTCCAGCGGCAATATCCACCGCTGTCTCTCTCTCTCTACACAACACAGGCCCCGTCCGATTCAACAAGCGTCCATTACTCACGTAAGTAGAAGAAAAAATTTTATTCAATAGAAATAAATAAAGAAATAAAATTATTCAATTAATTTATGATTTGCTCAACTCGTCCAGCGTTGGTGGAGAAAGAAAATGACGACGACGATGATGATGATGATGATGATGGGACACTTTGTAGCCCTGGGGCCGGGACCGAGCCAAACCCTGGCTGCCAATCGGCAGGAACCGGCCGGGAGACTGGTGAATGTTTTATGGCCCTCAACGACGACGCCCCCCGACACACAACACTCGTCCGGCCGTACTTGTCCGGCCGTCAGTCCAAATCCGATGCTCATCCTGGACAGTGACGGGCAAAATTCGATTGCTTTAATAGTATTAGACAGGTTACCTTGTTACGGAGGGCTACACAGTGACGGACCGATCTCTTTAGAACTTCGCATCGACCGTTACACGAAGATGATGAATCAACGTAAAGATGGCTCTGCTGTCCCGAGAAGATCCGGAAGACACTGCCCACGGAAGCCTCTTCTCTGATCTGAGTGTATTTATGTGTATTAGAGGAAATTTGTTTTCATTTGACACTTCGGTCTCAGGTCCCAGAGTCTGGCCCGCCACAAGCCTCTTCCAATGCATCGCAATGCGGGGTTTCACTTTGAATCATTGAACCCTTAGCCGGGTTCCTCTTCAGCACCTTCACCACGAGAGCACTCCCCAGTTCGGTGTCGGGCTTGAAATATGGAAGAAATCTTTCTCCAGGACTGCTCACTCGTCACCTTTAAAAACAAACTCAAAAGTTACGCCGACGACGACGGCTCCAAATCTTTCGTCATTATGCTAAAAGCATTCTCTTGGCAGCGGGACACCCTCGATCAATCAAACGGCTCTCGACTCCAGAGGTCTGTGGTGTGCCGGAAGAGAAGAGGCTCCTTCAGCGGGATCCTTGCAGGTGAAATCCTTTCCGGGCGCCCCGTTCCATTAGCAGAAATTGATATTCTCCTTCTTGGTCGTTGACTTATCCTCTCTCGCACGCGTACAGAGCCTGATCCTGGGCCTGGCACTCGGCTGATCACCTGTCGTACCGACCTCCGGGCACAACTCCGGGACCGAGACCGAGGTGCCAGAAATCAATCATCTTTCTATCCGCTTTTTTAATCATTCAAATTACCGAAAGACGAACAAGAAAAAAAAACCATTGCTGCACCGGCTGCCGGAAGTATCATTGACGCCATCGGCAGTTCCTGGACGAGTTGAGTAAGCAAAACACACACACACACACAGATGGTTACGTCCCAGAAGTGCCTTCGGGGCTAAACTGCCGGCGTCAGTTCCATCCTTTCCGATACATCACTCAAGAATATGAAAGTAAACAGGAAAGGTATTCCCTTTTTTTATCACTCCGGTAGGTTAGTGACCTCCCCGAGGGGGACGATGATGCAATAGACTCCGGGATACGCTGGGAGTTATGGGAGAGGAAACAAAAAAAACTATTCTTACAACTGCCGAATGATGTGGTGTTGACATTGCAGAGTGACTTTTCCCCAAGTGCCTCGGGTTATGAACAGAATCGGTTTGCTTTTTAATTATGGTCGTTTTTTCCCCATTTCCTTATTTCACTAATGCTATGGGGCATTGCTAGGAGCGTAGTTTGTGGTCTGTTATCGTAAGCGAAATGAAAAGTAAACATTTCGAGCATAAGAGCAGTTTGGAGGCTGCCGTCTTAATCAGAGAGACATAGAGGGACGAATTGTTCTTCGAATCCAGACATCGTCAATTATGATCCAGCTTTTTTTCTGCTATCAATCGCAATCTGAATGACACTCTCGTTCTATAGCATATTTTATGCTATGCAGTCATAAGTCTGAATCCAGCTTCGTGTCTGCGATAGACATTGAACGATCTCCCTGAGCACAATTATGGACGAACTCTCGGGAACCTCTCGGAGAATCGTGAGACAAGCTTCAATGCAGAACCACTTCTTGATGGCCATTATGAGGGTTCGTGTATCAAGTGGTCAGTCGGCTGCAATAAATGATCGGAATGATTTTTTCATTGCCTCAGCGACAAACCGCGGGTCAGCCGGCAGCAGATTTTATCTCACAGCCGCATCGAGGGGGTCCCGTGGTGCAGCATGAAATATGATGCGTTGTGTGTGTGTGTGTGTGTGTGTGTGCTCACTCCCGACTGACCGTATGACGATGCGAAGAAGGAACGCGTTGAGAAATGCAATAAAAACCGAAACAGCATTCATGCGCAGCATTGATTGTGTCGATGCAAAGTAACCGGCCAAGCTGATCTTCGGCACCAAACATCATCGCATTGCGTAATTTATGTTGTTTCTTCGTTCGGGAACGTTATCGAATAATTTATTGGCTTTTTTGAGTTCAATCAGCATCATTATGTTTTCGAATATTCTTTCGCTTGATGAGTAGAACCAATTAGAAAAAGGTTTCTGAAACACTGAAGGCACCTTCTGCATGTCGGGGTTAATTTATTCATAATTTTACGATCCCAAAACTCACCCATTGTGCGCCTAATGTAGAGAGACCGGCACAGGAAAAAGAAGGAACCCACATAAACCACCGCTCGTCCGGCGAGGAACCGTTGGAACATTGTCACGTGCGACCGAAAACGACGGCGACGGGCAACAGCCATCGATATCGTCCGGAAGTTGGTCGATCGTAAACGAAGCTCACGTACCGCGAGTGAGTTGGGCAAAAAAGCGATCGCACAAAAAAGCTAGCAGACAACACGCTTTACGCCTTTTTTGGTGAATCTTTTATTGAATTTTTATTTTATGCTGCATGTTGTACACATGTTGCCTATAAGCCGTGGCGCGGCCGTGGTGGAGAGCCAATTTTTCAGTCAATCAGAGTACGAAGCGAACTGAATCGGAAAGTGAAATTGAATCATACAGACAGAGGAAGAGAGAGAGAGAGACAGTGTGTGAGGGATAGGAAACAGAGAAGGAAACACAATGCCCGGCGAAGTCCCGACATCCCGACATTGGCGACGGCGACGTGGGCAAATCGCGCGGATATGGTTCTCGGGCCGTTTAATATGCACGCGCGCTTCTTCCGAAGCCCGAACAAACAAACAATGTGGCGGAAGCACACAAGACGCATGAATCATCGCCAGCAACCGCATCAACATGTGGCCAACGATGTTGGTGTGAATGGGGACCTCTCGGATCCCTCGAACGCCCCGAGAACTCCACCGGCGCGGAGTAAACTGACTTGGCACCGCGATTTGAATTATGTGCGACTCACTCTTTGGCGTTGTTTCGTTGTTTCAACCAACCCGAGACAAACGAAGCGATAAATACGGACCAAATTTACGACGAAGAAACGCTCCGGAAGTATCAGCGTCAAAAGAATCAAGAACCCAAGAACGCAAACTGCAATCTCGCCCCCCCCCGGGGGGTCCGGGTTATTAAACAATAAAAACTAAAAATCATTTCACATCTACGGTCAACCCGCAATCGGGGCGGGTTGCGGCGGGCGCTCTGGGGTGTCTGGTGCCCCCCCCCCGGGGGCAATTATGCTTTTAACTTACAACACTATTTGACGCGCGATTATGGCGACATGGTGATAAATTTCATTCGGCAAGATAACAACTTTCCAACGCCTCGCCACCCCCCGCCTGAGACTTGATTGTGTGGGTGTGTCCCCTGCCCAAGAAGAGAATTAAATTCTTCGTTTATGGCCCATTCATCGCTCCGGCGGGCTTGCGCATCATAATATGGAATAGAACTCGTAAAATGGTCTCATGTGACTATCTTTTGTTTTTTTTTATTGCTGTTCGCCAACCACAAATCGGAAGTAAAAGAAACGGTTGTAAAACGATTGTGTAAAAGTGTGACCATAAATTAAAACTAAATTGGTTAACACCAGCCGCCGCCCCATGTTTAATCGATGAGGATTTGACGAAGTGCCGAATGACGGTTGGCGGTTGGATTTCTCCAAATGTTAATTAAATATTGAAATGTTCAAATAAACATAACGTGCAATGGTGGCGGGGTTACGAACAGCAAATAATAACCCTATCCCGGGCCATCCGAAAGCCCGGCGGCGTGCCGGCTGTCGAAGTGCTTTCCGTGATTTGCTGATACGGTGCGGTAATTGATTTCGGGTTGCCGATACCAGCCGACCATCGGGAGATAGCGAAGCGTGCGGAACCATCGCCAGGAAATGCACCGGGCCGGAAAGAAGTCCACAAATAAATCGGTCGGCAAAGATGAAACGGGGCGGCGTTCGGAAATCGGAGAAGAAAAAAAAAACCAATAACGAACTACTCGCACGACTCAGCAAAGCGCAGCATAAATTATCACACAAAGTGATACCGAAACAGCGTCAATAAAGATACGCGCCCCCCTCCAACCGGGATCGCGGAGGGTGCCAAATAAACCACCCCAAACGGGACGGCGGGCAGGTGAATGTGTTTTTTTTCTGTGTTGGGCACAGAATGGACCGTTTGATAAATGGTTTTCGGGAAAATTACGACTCTGGCTAAATAAACACCCGCCCGCGGTGCAGGTCGATAAAATCTCACCAGCTGGAAAATTGCACACAATCACCCGTTCGGAGGTCATTGGATCCATCCATTTGCCGAGACCGAGGAACCCTCAAAATACCATCTTCTTGTTCTAAAGCCTTCAACAAAGGATCAGAATTCCTGTTCATCATAAAACATCACGGTCATTAAGCTGCAGAATGTATATTTCCAACATTTTTCCCAAAGATTCCCACAGACACAGTAAAAATCCAGTGTCGCGCCGATCATTTCTTGACTCCCGCCGGATCGCAGCATCAATCAGCATCGCGCGGAAGAAAGCCAAAGCCATCGACCGAACACCCCCCCAAACAACACTTTCTCCTTCACCCAAAACTGCCCCCGAATCACAGGGCTCAGGGTGGGCAGGGGCGGCAGTTTAGTATTAAAATAAATCTACTCGCGTGCGGCCAACAACGGGAACACCCACGGAACGGAACTGGCGCGGCGGTGCGTCAGCAAACACACCCAATGCCCGAAACTCGAAAGCCGTCTCGACGACCGAACGTCTCGACGCCCCGGCAATCTGCATCCCCCGATGATGTATGATGCATGCTGCCGCGCGCGCACACACTGCTGTTTCCAATTATCAACGGCCTCCGGCCAGGATCGGCAAGTGCATCTCACCAGACCCGCGGGTTGATTAGCTACGGAGTCTACGGATGTGGTGGCGGCCAACAACGGACGCCCCGACGACGCGGTTGTTGAAACACTATGCGCCCTGGCGGTCGATATGATTCCAAACAAAAAAAATAACCCCGTTCAGAAGAGTAACAAAAAATGAGTTGTTCTGCGAAAATCTCTCCTTTTTGAGTTCGTTCTTTGCGGCTACAGTGACGGCCAGAAAACGGAACGTGACCGTTTGCGGTTGGTATTGTTAAATCCATCGGAATGCTGTGGGTCTCGCGAGCTCCACTCTAATCTTGGCTTAGATTTATTTACTTTTCATGCCAATTGTAATGTTATTTGAACTGATTTGGGATTATGTACAGGGTGCCTCATCATGACCCGTACTATTTAAATGTTAGATAACTCCGCCATATTACAGTCGATTTTTACATGTAAACCAGGTTTATTTAGAGTATAGAATGCCGTTTATTAATAATTTACTCAGAATACAATATCGAGCATAAACCTTACTCTTCAAGTAGCCTCACAGAAAAAAGTCAGGAGAAATACGGCAACAATAAGCACGTACAGTTTTCACAGTTGCCAGCGCTACAATTTCAGCCCGCTTTTTGTGTAGATCTATCACTAAAACGGCATAGACTGTTTTGTTTGTTTAATAAATTATAGAGATTTGCGTGCAATTGCTCGATTCGTCTCTTTTATAAACTAGGCTAACTACTCTTATATCTACGTATGAATAGGCTGAGAAAACTATTTAAATATAACTTATGCTATCTTATTTGGATACAATTAAGTGAAATCAAGTTCACGTCAAATCAGAACGGCATAGACTAACGTTTCAAAATCTGGATGATTTGTCAAAATCGATTAACAAAAAGCGAAGTTATTTAACATTTAAATAGATTGGGTCATGATGAGGCACCCTGTATCATTTTTGCATAAATGAATGACATTTATTATAATTAGTTTGAAATCTTTAAAAATATTCAAAAAAAGTTTTATTTGGCCCAGTGTGAACAAGGACATAACAATCATGCGTAAAAATTATCCCAAGTGTAGGAGGAAAAAGCAATTTGTGCCTCAATCTGCCCCGTATCTTAAAGTTCTCATTAAAGCTCCACTCTCTGCGTAGTCAATAAATACAGAAACCCCAAAAGGAAGGTGTGCCTTATTACATTTCTTATTCGAAGGTGGTCACTTGCTGCTGCCGACCACTGTACGACTCCCTGGCAGTCGAAGAAGCCCCAAGACGTGTGGACTGCTGGCCCTGCTGACCGCCGCCGTCGGCGTAAAAGTGGCCCCAGAACTCCCAGACGGAGCTCTCCTCTTTCACAAGTTTTGTTTTCGCTCCATCTTGGCCGCAGTAACCCCGGGACCGGACCGGACCGAGGCAGCATTAGCGCGTTGTGCCTTGTGTCTGTGCGCTCGGCTCATAACAGTGCGGTGCCGTTTACCACCCATCGGGCCTCTCGCTAATTTACTTCGTCACGGGCCCGTGATGATGTTTTCCGATGAGTTCATTACCCATTCCGGGCGAGAGGCAGAGGGAGGAAACCGCGGCAGCACCGCGGGAACTCCTTCATTCATTAGACAGCCAGCTGGAGCCGGAACCGTGGCGAGTAGAGGCGACCGTTTACGATCGACACCTTTGTCCCCGGCCGGCCGGTGTCTTGTGGAGAGTCTAGAGTCTTTCCCAGTGCAGTGATCTACAAATAGCGGACGCCACAAGAAATGGACACCCCGGCTTCTTGAAGTGGTTGCTGCATCCCGGGACGGGATCTGAATGTTTGTCTTACTAATTAGCTCTAACGGTTGGCCCGGCTGGCCACGACGTCGGACGTCGAACAGATGATTGGTAGCATCCGATTGTGAGGATCACCTCCCGCGAGGTTCCCACCCGAGCGCATGAGGCACGGCACGAATCTGTGCCCCGTGTTTCGTGGCGTCCCATAAAAGGACTACAATGGGTCCAATTCATTACACCATATGTTCCGCTAAGGCCGTGTGCCCCTATTATCTGGTGCCCGTTTTGGGCCCTTACTGGCGTTTTCTTGGCGCCTACTGACCTGTCCGCGGTGCAGGCGACAGCTGGGCGCGATCTCCGACACTCCAGGGCGCACTCCTGGGCACTGCTGGAAGGTTGCTGTTGTTGTGTTCCTTGACACCCTCGCGCGCCCAAGAAGCCAAAGGCGGCCACCACCACACGATAAGCCGGGCCAACAACAACAGCCTCACATCCTGACGGAGCAAAAGTCAACAACCAACTCCCGGTGCGGCTTCCGAACTGTGCGCGGGATGCGAATTGGCTGCGTGAGTGAGCCGGTCGTTGTTATCGTGCCGTGACTTCGTCTTATGTTTGCCGTCTTCTGATAAGCAAATTTGTTAATCACCTTTCGCAGATGGCTGGCCATGCGCACCGTCGGACCCGCGGGGGCAGTTGACACTCTCCGGCGGCATCAGAGAGACAGTCACAAATATACGTTGTGCTGCACTGCGAGTGACCCAGATGTTTGGGGTTCGAGATGCGAGAAAATTCTGTTCCAACAAGAGAGGGAGTCTAGAACTCGGCCCAGCGCCAAACGGGGCATTCCCGGGGCTCTAGACGGTGAACGATATCGAATCGGTTGACGTGTGCTCAGCTGAGTCCCGTGCTGGTTGAAAGGTTATGTTTGGCTTATGCTGCCTCTGGAAGGCACCATCAACGACAACAGCGCGATGCGGACCGTGGGTAGGTTATTTATCTCGCGCAAATAGACGCCAATGGTGCTGCATCACGAGCTGCATATCGGATAGGTCGCCGAAGTGTAATTGAAGAAAAGAAAACGACACATCGTTTGAATCCACATGAATAGTTATTGAATTAATATTCCGGAAGGACCAATTCTTCCATTTCGTAAAAGATTCTTCGTATAATCCTGTTTGATTCCATCAAGTCTATAAATGCCTTTCAGGAGCGCGCGCTACGAAGCGTGGAACATCACTGAATGTCTGTTACATAAATAAAAAATAATTATAAATCAATTTAACGTCACTGGACCCCAAAGAATGGCTTCCTTTTATCAGAGCGTCAAACAGCACGAATTCAAACTCAATTTGAGGTCAGTTTTCTGAGGTCCAGCTCGGAGAAACCCGTTTCCAATCGCCGTCGCTACGACCACCGTTATCTGCCGTAACCTTTCCTTAAAGGTCGCACAATGCTTGACATTTGATTCTCTTGCCAATAGCGGGACCCCTTGTCCTAAATATACATTTCAGCGGGCAGCAAAATACACATGACGTTAGGTCAGGAATATGATATGCCCCCGGGTGGGGTGCCACCCCAAGTGCCCGACAAATACAAATCGACAAATTTTCAGCCTGTCGCTCACAGTTTGCCGCCTTATCAGGCGGCAACGTAGTAGTTTCCATTTCTCTATTTGTCCGTGTGCCTCTATAAATTCATCAAACGTTTTTTTTTTCGTTTCTGTCAAGGACAAACAACACACAAACTTTACTCTTTTTTTCTCTCCCGGACGCTGTCGCCCGGGTGATACGGATCAGCTGCCCGCGGTACAGCGTCAGCGTCTTCGTCGAATTCGTCAGCTGCGCGTCTCCTCTTGACAGGCGGACACGTCAGACGAACGCCCGCTGTCTGTGTGTGTGTGTGTGTGCATTTGAAATCAAATAAACATTCAATCATATTTTCCATCCCGGAGTGGCCCGGAGGAGGCCCCGGAACCAGGAGCGCACGCTACGATTCAATCAAATCACGCCGAGGGCAGGACGACAGTCAAAAGTCTTGTGGCAACATAGTTCCGATACGGTCCTGCTCGTCGTCCAGTCCGTGCTTCGATTGTCATCGTCGGGAGGAAATCTTAATCAATCAATCGTAAAGCAGCCGAACCGACGACCCCCGGTGGGTCGGTGCGCCTTCGTCGAGGCGGTTTTTACGCGTCCACGACGTCCGCCTGCAAGGTCGTCGGCGAAGAAAGTGGACAAGAAAACGAACGAAAGAAGAATCGATTGAAAGAAGGAAGGAAACACGTACTCCCGCAAAGGGTGCGCGCGGGCGCGCGCGATGAGGCCGATTAGGACCACTAAAGGAGTCTCTTCAGTTGACGTTTCGGGAGAATTTTGACGAACATTAAAATGTGCCCCAGCGAGGGATCCGTTTGGAGAGCATTAAACCCATATGAAGGGACCGCGGCGGCGTACAGTTCCATTGCTTGATGGGGTTAGGATTTAAAAACGTATTAGAGATGCCTGGAGTTGAGCGTTTAGGTTCAACTCTCGGCTTTCGGTGCGGCTGCGGCGGCCATTAAGCGTTTCCAGCAAACCTAACACATCTTTCCATCCATCGCCGACCGGCTGGCTGTGTGTGGATGACAAATTGTTTTCTTGGAGTATAATTGTGACGGGGGCCGACTATCCGGCGGTTTTGAATATTGTCAAATCATGTTTCACCCGAAGAATGACTCAATTTGTGGCCTTTCCCTCTCGTAGCCTTTCCCTGGGGGAACCACCATTTTCTGTGCCCACATTGTTCCACGCAGATTATGTAGAGAATGATGCTAACGTTAGCAACTTCTCACCCCAGCAGGCATTGTAACTAATCTCCTCAGTCGTATCGTGTGGAATGCCATTCAAACAGCGTCCAAAGGTTACTGAGCATGAACTACATAAACATACTTTCGAGCGACACTCGAATTTCAAGCTTTGCCTATATTTTTACTAAACTGTTTCCACGGGGCTAATTGTTCCATGAATATTCCATCGCTATGCATTTCTACATATCACTTGCTGAAAGAACTATAAAATTATACAAAAGTGCGAGCTCTAATTTATAGAAATTGTTGCATAGTAACACTTTAACGTACCTTTTTGCGTATCGATGTCTAAAACCGTGCAAGGTTCCAATTCTCGATAATCTCACTCAATAACTCAATCGATAGCAATCTATGTAGCCACACACTTTCACCAATCAGACACACACAAGACCAGGTTAGAACGTCGTCAGAAGTAAAGCTTCACAGCGTCGTAAATTTTATCTCAGAAAAACTCACTCACTTTCGACCAACGCAAAGGCCAATATTCACACTCCGGAAACTCTCGGGATGCCAACAAATCACTGCCCTATCGTTTCACACTGGACGACTTTCGATCGAATTATCTGTAACAAGCCGTTTATCACCAAAACGCTCCGTTTCTTGCTCCGGCTCCCGTCAGCATTTGCACTTCAAAATTCAAACACCGTAAATCGCGGAACGGCCGCCACGGTCAAGAAAGCAAACCTAGTGGCCGCCCATCACTTGCTCTCCCGGTTCTCCTCGACTCAGGAGGCCGTCACCACCAGCCACGGATCCACGGCACACATTGATGCACATTCGCAATCAGCAATCAGCAAACTGCTGCGCGCAAAAACCTGCAAAAACCGGTCGTAATTTGATTAGTGCACTCGATCTCCACTAGGATTCACACAAACACGCACACACACACGAGTAAAGCATCCGGAACCTCGGAAGAGGTGGTGATCATAATGAGCATCCCACACGGCCCGGATCCCGGGGAGTCCTTTCGGTCCTACGGGTATTCGGCGCACGGGTCACACGGGTTCCACGGGGTCATTAGGTTCGGGGCAACCTGCACGAACCGTAGAGGAGGCGGGGCCGTGTTTGCGGTTTGCTTGCCACACACACACACTCGCACACACAGGCGGTCCTCTTGAAGTCGGGATCTTCTGGTCCTGCGGGCGGGGTTCCGGGCGGGTGGTAACGTGCAATCATTTGCATACCACGGAACCGCACATTCAATCACTAAATACCGACACCGACCAATCAACCTGCCAATCGTCGTCATTCATCAGCATCATTCCTCCGCGGAGTGCACCGGACCGCCCAAGCCGGCCACCCGCCCAGCCACCCACAAACACACAAACATCGCCACCGCCAATATATTGGCAACTACGAGGGGGAAAACGAAGACTCGACCGCCAAGCCAGAGCCGACACGGTCCGCGGGGAGTAATTATGGTAATTTGAACTGATTATTAGTGACATTGCACACACACACACACACACACACACGCACACAGGGAGGCTCTGCTGGGGGGGGTCTGGCCGTCGGAGACGCCGAATTTAATCACTAACCATTCAATCATCCCTGGGCGATCCCCGTTTATGGCGTTCCGGAGATTAGATGGTCGGCTTTTACGCGTCGGGGTCAAGTAATATAGGGTCCGGTCCGCCCAGGACCCGTGATAACCTCGCCCTGTAACCCTTCGACTGACTCCACACACTGACACACTGACTTTCTATCGACATTGCGGTGCGGTTCCTTCAAGAACGGAGAAGTTCCCGCGAGAATACGGCCATGGGCTTCAACAGGCTTTCGAATCTTGCTTCGGGGCCTCACCCAAGGAGGCCAAGAATCGATGAACCGCACCTCGCTGCGTGTCACTTTTCCACTACGACCCTCTCTGTTCGGCGTTGATTTTGCAACACCTTCCCAGCTCGCCAGCCTGGGCCAGCACACACACACACGAGCGGCCACCGGCAGCAGGTGTATCGATTCGGTGGCCGAAAGGTGGTGGTCCTTCGGTGGTCCCTAAACCAGGACACCACCCGGCCGGGAAGCAGTCCGACCGCACTACCGCAACGCGGCCGAGGCTGCCGTGCGAGGGTCCCATAAAACAATGGCCGGCCGCCCCACAGACGGGCGGCTTCCTTAAGAAAAGGCTCCAACACTTCCGGAACGGACCTACTACGAGGGCGCGCGCCCGAGAGGGAGCGAGACAGGCCAGGGCCTTTTGTTCCGGTGGCTGTTCCTTTTTGGGACGTTGGTTCCTGTGTTTTTTGTTTCAGTGTTTAAGGACGAATCCTTCTCCTGCCGGGCGCTCCTTGTTTTCGCCGACCACCACCACCACCATGGACCAGCCAGGAAGGTGCTGCTTTTTAATTTATGCAAATTAAAAAATAATAATCAACCATCATCATCATCATCATCATCATCCACGGACGACAACAACAACGAAGCACCGTTTTTTGAGGCTCGCGAGCCTCAACAGGATTCAGGAAAAAACGTGAAGGCAGCGACGGTTCTTTTACGAAGCTGGTGACGCTCGTGTCCCGTGTAGGTCGTTGCGGGTTGAAACGTGTTCAGTGCGCACCCGGGTGTGTGTGTGTTTGCGAGGGGGGGCGCTGTTGGGCGGAAACGGAAACACCTCGACGTATGATTTATAACGGGCACGGGTGTTTGACGCGATTGTGTTTTGTGGCCACCCGAGCACACACACGACCCGGCGGTAGTTTTCGGCGGGGAGGCCTCGCACACAACCGAACCCTATTGATTTACCCACCGAACCAATAGAGGCGCCTCACTTGACGCGCTTTCACACACCACGACCCGCGACACCGGGCGACGACACGTAAGGACGCGAGCGAACGCACGCACGCACACGCAGCTGAATCCCGCACGCGAACCAACCGCCAAACCGAATTTTTTGAAACTGATTTTCACCGCCCGAGAAAACCGTCCTGAGACCGATTTTCTCTCGCTGCGCCGCTTTTAACATCGCCACGATCCAAATGGCGATGAACACACGATCCGAAGTTCGGATGAACATTTTTACACGTGAAACGCAGGTATAACATCGCCACGGGTGCGCGGTGGGGAATTCGCGCAAATTGGACGTTTTGAAAAGTATTTCAATAAACATTTTTATTGAAAACCATTTCTATTTCTTAATTTAAATAATTTTCTTAATTTCTGAAAGCGTAATAGAAGCTGTTTAATATAAAGTGCCCCGAAAATGAACGCCATAATTTTAGTGGAACAATCGACACTTTGAAAACACGGAGTGAAAATTAGCCACAAGATTTTTGGAGAAGTTTTTGGATATTTATGGATTGTTGGTTCAGCAGCGGAAAGATGAACCTTAAAATAATTTAAAACTTCGTATCATATGACCGTGGCCGTCAGTTGGTACATCCATGTAATGCCCAAATGCCCATTCAAACCCCCAATGAATCTTATCGTAAATGGATTTTATTCCGAGTTCCAAATAATTCAAATATGTTCTTATCAGATTTGGGGTTCTGCGTTCTCAATCAGACCCGTTCTTCAGCGTTCTCTGGGAAGGTGACTGGGGTCCTCTTTTATTTTTGCTGTTCCTCATCGATCTGCTGTCTAACTGCCTTAATTAATCAAGCATTGTTTGATCGCTGTGTTAATTAGTGTGTTGGCAATAGCTTGTTTCTTAACGTAAGTGTAATGTGAATGCATTTCCAAATAAAAAAGACCCTGCAAAGGTTCACATGCCGCATCGGCCCTTCTGTTGTCCCGTGAGTTTACCTGATCGGTGTGATCTTGGATGCGAACCTGAGTTCTATTGTGCACTAAGAGAACATAAATACATAATGTAAGGGCGTTATTTGCCTTTCCTTGCCCAATTTCACCTTTTCGCGACTGTCTTGACTTCAACATGTCCCTTTGTGTTCGCAATGTGTTTACTTTGATGCCTAGTCTCGTAGTCATTTTTGCAGTGGTTTATCAGTTCCTTCACCGGTAACTCGCTCTCGTTTTCGATTCGCCTCTGCCTGCCTGCCTGATTCTAAGATTTTGCCAATTATCGTCAAATAGTTTGCGCCAAGTTCCGATGAACATTTCTATTTTAACATCGCCACGATGAACGTGTTCACTTTCTAGCCGCAAATAACATCGCCACGAAAAAACACGATTGAAGCGATGAACACCGAAGACGAACTTTTTCTCTCAGAATTTCGTTCTCTCCGAAATTCGGTTTTCTCTGTTTTCGAATCTAACTCGTAAGTCAAGTTTGAAAATGTTCGTAAATCTGACCTTTGCTTCGGTTCGTTACGGGTGAGTGCCGGGAACTCGACGCGCGCCCGATATCGGATGAACACGGAGCTCACGACGCGCTTTCTGTCACGCGATGCGTACATCTTGCGCGCGGGTGTGTATTTGGTTTGCGGTAGCTATTTGATAAAGAACAATTAAAATTATTGTTTTTATCATGACCATACTCATAATTGTAATTTTAGTGGCATATAGTTTAGGAATATTGATGTTTAAAAATTTTACTAATCGATTTTCGGGCAACGAATTGAAATTATTTGAAGAGTATTACCTGCCATTATTTTCATTCATTCCTTTCCTTCTTTACGATTACTGTATTTAATTTAATGGAAATTGTGAAGTTATCATCAACATTATCAGTCAAAAAGAGTTGTTTAAAAAACGGGTGTAAGGCCGGGAGGGGCCTCGCTCCCGGCACACCCGCTATGCAATGCTATGCTGCGGCAGGAAAGAAAACATACGTGCCCACGGTTCTGGTTCTTCTCGTCCCGCCGCCCGTGTGTGTGGTATCACTTTCAATTTCGCTCCGCACTTCACTCGCGCCACGGACTTCAAACGCAGCCAGCCAACGCAAACATATAAAAATGCCACTCGGCATTATGGTTCATGATTTTTCGTTTCCTGGCCGGGTTTCCTCGTTTTTTTAACCCCGTCTTGTGGGTTTTGGTTGGTTAACACTTTCGCTTCCCCGGTGATGTCCGGTCCTTGGTGCTTTGGAGATGAAAGACACTCGGAAGTGCACCGCGCCACGCCACGTGGCCAAGGACTGCGGTCGGTTCGGAAGAAATGGCAGATTGCGCGCGTTGCTTCGCGGAGAATTGAAACGAAAACAGAACTCGGTGTTGCCGCAAATGTCGATACATACGGGCAATAATATTCGGAAGCGATAAATGTATATTCACCGCTCCATATGCGAAATGCGATGTTTTTTCGGGGTTCACCTGACGTAACACGAGGTACTATTTATCAACTCTGCGAACCACAAAATAACATCACGTTTAACGGCAAAATTTCCCAACTACTAATTCTTAGCTGTTCATGAAACGTTCTATAAAACACTGGTTAACGAATTTCTACAGCACGGTTTTTAGATTATGAAAAAACGTATAATAAAAACAAATCACTACCGATAAAATCACAATGTGTGCTGGCCATAACTTACTATCGCTTCGTAATTTACTACAACCTATCGGAGTCGTTACTTTAATTAAACGCTAAAAAATCCAACAAAATAACGAATATAAAAAGGGGGTACGGACGTGTAAAACGATAATAAAACATTTAATAAAAACAACTGACAGTTGTTTTTTACCTTTCATTAAAAGCCCCCGATTTCGGCGACGGGTTCGCGGGCCTCCGGACTGCCTTACACACGGGCCATAAATAACTTCATCGGCGAAAGCGAAACAGATCGTCACCAGAACGCAGTCTGTCCACCGCGGTGGCCAGTTATAAGGGTATTCGTCCATTTTTTCCTGCTTCTGTCATTTATCCAACGGATCGTGAGGGAGGTCCTCGAAGCCCTCGTTTTCTGTTGCACATTCAATTCCTTCCTTCTCTCTGTGCGTCCTGGTGAGTTATGATATTCTCCCATTATTTCGACATAATTTAGCTCAAGAATCAAATTTATCGCCCTTCAAAGCCTAACCACCCCGAACGGAGTCGGATCGGCGCGCCGATGATGGAGCAAAGAGTCGAGCTAACCTTTGGAATCCGACCGAGAACCGGGCTAGGGATGCCTTTTAAAGTCCAGCGGATAAATTTGTCCAGCGGATCAAATCTTTACGATCGATCTTATTATGGCCGGTGGTCGGGTCGCGCGTACGGCACCCGTTTGAAGTGGTACCCGTGTTTCAAAAGATGTTCCTGCCGGGCTGCCGGAGAAACTGCGACGTTGACAGCCACACCGCATATCATTTAAATATTTACGGCTACGCTGACTGCACCCGGTAACCATCGCTCGATTCCCAAGGACCTTTCGGCTCGTGTTTCACTGGAAATGATCATCAAACGAGGGCACCGACGTTGATCCGGCTTCTGAATCAAAGTAAGGTTTAAGTCGATCCAGAGTACTCCAAAATTTATTTTATATTCTGCATTGTGTCCTAATTTATTGCTGATCGTAATAAACCAGTATTCGATTACCATGGCATAGCCATATGGCACAAAACTAGTTCATCGTGTTTGATTACGGCCATCATTTTCTTTTTTGCAAGTTGTTTCATCATAATTAGCATTCTTCCGATAGTCTACGTTTGTTACGCGGCAGAAAAAATCGCATGAAATGACACCTTCAGACCATCGTTTTGCAGACTGCCGTCAATCTAACGAAAATCTAATGATGATTGATTACTCGTATCGCCTCGTAACAATTTTGAGTTTAATCCCTGGCCCATAAAAGGGCTCGCCGTTTCGCGGCAAATTAGGTGGGTTATTCTATTTTTAATCCGTTGGCATAAAACAATGATTTATGCAGTTTTTATATGTAGTCCAAAAGGGGCGAAAAGGATGCGTTCCACGTTATCTCTGTTCCGTAGGTCCCGCGAACATGCCGATCGATGTTGCTTTCTCGTACTCAGATCTTGAAGAGCCACGAAACGAAAGCCGGTGCAGCTTATTGGTGCACCGAGCCCTTGGAAATAAACATCGAACTGTTTGTTTAGCTGTTCGCCTCGTTGAGCCCTTTTCCACTTTTTCTTTGCTCCGTTTTTCCGTTTGGCTTTGGCTGTCCCCTTGAGGATTGGCTTCTCCCAATTGAGAACGGTGCGTGTACATACGACGGGACATGAGTCCGATATTCCGTATGGCGTCTCTCGATAGGCTTCGGGTTTTAAAAACAACAACAGCATGTTGGAACAAATCGACACAACGGCCGGCGAGGGGACGAAGGACAAAACAGTAGACCCCTAACCCAGAGACCCAAAGAGTTGGCTCAATTTCGAGATTGTGGCGCTCGAGGACAGGGTGAAGAGGACGTGGTTCCCGGAACCACGTGTCGTCGTGGTTCGGTTTTCGGTGTATTCTCCGTTTCCTCTGCGTTGCTATAAATTATTGATTGTTTATCCTTTCGGCGAGACCTTTCGGAGTTTCGGTGTCTTGTTCATTCGTGCTTCTTCCTTCGCAGTCGTAGTATTGCGTCTATTGCTACTTGTTGCACGGACGAACCACAGACTCTTACCGTAAAAAAAAAACACTCAAAATAGGATTTCTCTTTTGGTACGAAAATAAGGCTTTTTGGGTTCTCGGAAACATCAGTGATAAGCAAAATACCCCTGAAGCAGTTATTGAGAAGACATCGTCACATCAGAGTTCTCAACAAGGAAACAAGTATTTTTTTCTTTGTTGTAACATTTTTAGTTAATTTGCTTTACTGTTGATTTTATCAAACTTAATAAGTTCAACACATAAAAAAATAAATTAAAAAGTCGAATATCAACCATCAATCAATTGCTCAACGCGCACATTGAAACGAAAGCTGAAGAAAAAACAACCCTGAAGGCAAACAGCATAAAAACGTCAACATGTAAAACTAACATCTGTCGATCTAACGTGCCTTGTGCCGGCGGAAGAATGGTCGCGTAACGCAAAAAAGTCGCTGCCAGTAAACAGCGCAATGTTGGTTTGCATTAGTCATGCATTTTGCACAAACCGTTCAAGGCCACCGGCAAACAACGACCGACGACGGTAGCATAAAACAATTTGTCATTATTCTGTTTATTTCACACCTCCTGCAGCCGACGCAGTTGGTGCAGTTGCATTCGCCGATTGCATTCGCCTGACATGTGGGAAGGGAAGTTTCTTCGTCGCCGAATGATTCTTTCAACACAACACAGTACATCAGATATTAAGTTTTGCATCCTTTTTGGGGTGGCCAAATCATGACAAAAGCGAAAGCGAAAAATGTGTTCCCCTTTGACGACTGCACAGTCATGCAAAATAATATGATTGTTGGTTAGAAACGAATCAGAAACATTTATGTGTATGACTTTAAGTATGTTATTTTATTTGATAACGAAACTATTGTTTTGAGACCCAATTTACACGACTTTTGGTGAGCAATTCAGTGCGCTCTTGAAGGGAGTACGAAATGTCGTAATATTAAACAAACAAAAAATATTATTAAATTAAAACATTTCTTTAAAAAAAGGTCTACAGCTAGAGAATCGGACTGCTAAACTGATGGGTCTAGCTGTCAATTTGGTCCTTTTGCGTTTTTGGAACCAGTACCTTGTTTTGACCTCACGTAAATGATTTTAGGTCGAAAAAGAAATAAATTTATTTTGCAACTTTTCTTTGAAGAGGTCGACTTTTGTGCCTGAAAATAGCGTCTCGCGTGCATCATTGCTTTTCTGCTCCCTGCCGAAGAAAACTGCTACAGAATCGCATCAAATGCTTGTCGAAGCTTGTTTTTGGAAGATCACTGGGTTTAAAGCAGTTTAAAACTGTAAAAATAGTGATTTTTAACAAACAGAGAGCGTCGGAAGACTCCAAAAAGGACATTCTGACGGGACCAGAAATGTGTGGTGTTCCACAAGCTCCTTGAACCTGGTTAAACCGTTAATACAGATTGCTACCGACAACAAATGATAAATTTGAACCTTGCATTGATCGAAAAGGACCAGAATAGACCAGAAGACACGGTGCGGTAATTTTGCTCCATGACAATGCGCAAAGCAAAGCTGATTCAAGGTACAATCAAAGCACTTGGCTGAGAACGGTTCCCCCCCGGCTGTATTCACCAGACTTGGTTCCTTCCGATTAATATTCATTTTCATCGATGATTAACGTATTGGCTGAGCAGCACTTCGTTTCCAACGTGGAAGTCGAACTTGGATGACTAATTGGTTTGCATCAAAAGACGAAGAATTTCATTTCAATATAATAAACATTTGATTTCTTTGAAAAAAGTCCGATCTTCTAGTTATAGACCTTTAAAATAAAAATTCGTATGGAAAACTATAATGTCTTCAAGAAACCAATCGAGAGAGTAATCGATTCGAAGCAACAAAATGTGCTCTAATTCTTCTCCAAAACCGACAACTAGTGATACAAACTGACCAAACGGAGGTGTTATATACAAATTATGCTCCCGTTACAGCCGAGCACGACAGAACTTGCTCACAAAAACGTATGACTCGCGCACGCACGACGAAACGAAAAGGGGAAAATCAATTTCGGGGGCGCCGGTAGTGTTTGGTGTCACACACGTACTCCTCCACACGACCCCACCAACCGTTCCTTCGCCCCCCTCCCCCCCTGAATCATGCGAACCCGGATACCGGAAATAGAAACAATCCGGTCTATCCGGCCATGTGCAATTTCGACAATGAGCAAGAAGTGGATAATGTGTTTAATTGAAAATGAAATAAGGGTAATTTTAATGACATCTGTTTACGGCTACCTCTCCGCCCTGCGGGTCCGACAAACCGGGGGTCCGCCTGTGTTTTGTTGTTTTTTTTTTTGCTTCAGTCTCCGCCTCTGCCATCGAGTTCCCGTCCTGTGGCCGTTTGTTGCACTTTTGCAGCTCCACACCGTTGGCAAGCACGGCAACGTCACAGAACACACCGATGCACTCTACCGACGCTGGCGGGGTTCAAGTTGGACACTTTCGGTACCGAATTTCGCGTTTTCTCCCGCCTTGCTTGCCGCCCGCCCGCCATGTTGATGGACCATTTCCGGACACAGTGTGAAATGTACCGCTTTTGTCAAAAGCAAACACTTGACAACTGGATTTATATACGTTCCGTGGTGGTACAACAAAGTGTGATATGGCTGATACCATTCACTTTATTGTGTTGCTTTATACGTTTGAGGTCCGTATGGTATAACAACCCAACCCGGGTAACACTGGTGCCTTTTATAAAAGGGCCGAGAGGTGCTCAACTTACAAAGATTCTTGTTCTATTTCTGTTTTATACATAAATCAAAGATACGGTTAATAAATTTCCACCCATAGGTCCTTGTTGTCGTTAAGTATCCTTGAAAATTTTAAAGTACTTATAATAAATGGCAATCACCATGTTGATCTTCCTTATGTTTTAATCAAAGCCTTCGTAAATGACGGCAGGATTCGTGGCGTTTTAATAATCACGAAATATCCTTTGAAAAAATAGTGTTATTGAGTGTAGGACCCTAAGGACCTCCACACATCCAAATTCTCTTAATTAACTAACACGCGCAAAAATCCCAATTAACACTGCCATTTGGAACATCCTAACATCCTTCTACTGTTTCGTGCAATCAACTTATTGTTGTGCTTTCAAAATAAATGCAAAATTTCGTGCCACACGCTGGCCACCGTGTTGGATCAACCGCGTGCCGTAGGCCTCCGACCTGGTCCGCGGAACAAAAAGCGGCAACCCAAACTACTCAAACCGCGTTTGAAGGACTACTGTACCACCTATGGAGCGAATGCGCAGCGAACTAAAATTGATCCGATGATGGCAGAGCATCACCGATTCCGCCGGTGTTTTATTTATTGTTTTGCTCCGCAGCCATGCTATGCCATGCTGTGTATGTGTTTGTGTCTGGCCGAGTCGTACGTGTTTGTGTGTGCGTGTGTGGATCGGAAAAAGGGAAACCCCATCAGATAAGCTCATTGATTTCGATCGAAATACTCATTTCGCAGCTGGACAAGTTTCAACATAAACAAACGCCCTGGCGCATAAATTTGCGGCCCCGGCCCGCCTGGGGTCTTCGGTGTGCAAATAAGCGCCCGATTGCCATAATCGTCGTCACGCGGAGCTCGTCCTCGGGGACGTGGAGACTAACACGCTAAATCTGTCGCCGGAGACTACTGCTGGTCAATTCCTAATGGCAGCATTTGTTGTGTTCGTTGTTCCGGGGCCGAGGCCGTCATCGGAATGGGCTTGCGCTAACGGTGTTCGTCACTGCTGTATCGGTTTTGCATTTAACGATGCGGTGTAAATTGGAGAATTAAAGGATTACCATCATTACCGGCGTATTATTTGTGCTTTCTTGCTCCTTAATTGTTTCGCCCGATGTGGGCACTTACCCCGACCACTGTGTGCTGCGGCTGGTTGCGGAAGCCATTGTTGTGATCGACCAGGGTTTTTACGAAACTAGGTGGCGGGCATCGATCGGGCATGGGGCCGATTTGTCCAGTTAATGAGTATGTTGCGTATGCCAATAACAGTTTGTCATCAAATAGGACTTCTGTCCATCAACAAATCAGTTACTTTATCTCGTTTGTGAGTGGGGCCAATTTTTTGAAAAAGGATTTTACTAAGTTTTGTGTTGAATGTACTTTTGGACTAACTAAAATTAGGTAAATTATTTTACGTTGTGCTAAGCACGAACGTTGATGGTGTCGGTAACACTTTATTTAACTATGTTAATAAATTATTTATGTTCTATTTTATATTTTCTGTCATATTTATATATTTATCAAATGGTTTTATATTTTTACGATTTTAATTCACTTATTATAAATGTGGAAACCTTTTTTTATTATGTACAGGAGCATGAAAGAACATAATATGCTAATGTTAACGATACAGAGTCAGATTAGCTGAAATTTATCCAAGCTTCCAACATTGTTTAGTCGAGTGCACTCTCAACGGCAAATGCACAATAAGCTAAAGCTTACACAGTCAGATGCACTCTTATCCACCGAGTACCATCCATACATTCGTATCGACCAGCGAAACATGGAACAGTTGCTTTGAACTACCTCCTCCAACAGATCCTCCTGACCATCCACCGATCTGACCTATTCCAGTTCCTGTTTGTGCGTAGGAACAACCCATTATGCGTCAGTGCTACAAATGCTTGTTCCTGACATAAATCACCCGGCGCTTTCCAAAATGAAAAAAAAAACCCCGAACGCCTTTGATGCCGAAGATATGCTTGTCCATGTCCAGCAGACCGGCCGGCTTTGAATTTGAATTTTCTCCGCTTTTTTTTCGTTCATTCCCTTTTCTCAGGCGCTTCCCAGCGTCATAATTCAATTTCCCGAACAATCGACCAAAGACGCAACCCCACAAATCATGCATTATTTATGGTCATTGGATGTAATTAAATCCAAATGGCAGCAAATTAAGCGTCGGTGGTTTTCGGTGCATAAGAAAACATGTTTAGAAAAACTTAGCCGCGCCACTACCACTCGACACCACTCGGCGTCTTCGGGCACTAATAGTCCAAAAGGCGGTGAACCAAGCGTTCGGCGGGTGGTTTTGAATTGTTCCGCTTCCCCATTTGTGGTTAATTAGACGGAATCATATTTCACCGCCTTCCAGGCTGTCGCGTTGCGTGTGCTAGGCGCGTTTTAAAGGCCCACATCTTGAGGCCTATCAGCCTCCGTCGGCGTATCGATCGGCGAGGCTTGCGACGTAGACACGTAGTTGCTATCTAAGAAAGTGCACTCCCACCCGGACGCGTCCGGACGATGAATTAGCATAAGCGGCACTGATTTTATGTATTGCATCATGCGATGCACCGGCTCCCACGATTGGACGATGATGGTTGACAGCTGACGTCCCTTTGGGTGGGACGAACAACACCGTTCGCTGATATCCTCTAATGAGAAATCGATGCTTAATGTGTTTCAAATTATCTAAAAATGTTTCGGACTCAACATCACTACACTGATGGGCGCCAGCGAAGTAATGGACATTTGATCCATTACGTCTGGCTGGTGCATCAGATGCACAGCGAACAAAAATGCATGGCATGTAAATTTGATATGTTTTGCATTTGGGGCTCAACCGAGTCGACATCGCTACTCGTCTGCTACGCTGCTTCATTTGACGCGCGACGCGATAATTCATTTATTCCGCTAATGATATCGAGTGATGGATGCACCACTTGTTTCACCAAAGCCCAAGAATCGATGGCCCCAAACATCTACGTGCCCGACCCGCCCAAGATCGAAGATCCTGCGCATGGCCGCGGAAAGTGTGAAGAAAAGCGACGGCTTCCCCGTTGACTGGTTACTTATGCTAGGTCGCTTCCCAGTGGCGAGCAACTATAAATAACAAACGCGAGACAGCATCAGCATAATGTGGCTAATGTTGCCGAGGCTCATCCGGAATCGGGAAGATTTCCCGCCTCTCCGGGTCCGCTTCGCATCCACCGCCGGTTCCTCAGAAATTACATTACCGCGTATATTTAATTATGCGCAAAAGAAAGCAACCAAATTACTTATTAACGAGTTCATTAGACGGTTGAGTAGTAGCCCGGAGCCCGCCGGCATCACTGCCGCTTCGCGGAACCCATAAATACTGTGGCGGCTGACTGGCCGGCCAGTGGTTAAGCCCCGCTTCTTCGCCGCCGCCGCGGCCATGCCTGAGGTCACCTACGGGGAGCAAGGATTCGACCGCGGGCGATGGGCAATAACGTCGGTGTTAAATGTGGTAAAGGTAGAGAGGTTTCATCCGGTTACGCTCTGGTTCGTAGATTCACTGGCTTTTCTTTTTTCCGCCGCTTTCTGGCATGGCAAAACTTTTCGCCCAGCCTCCCAGGTCGGTGGAAGAAAAATCGTCCTTCACGGCAAGGCTTTCGACACGAACACGAAAAAGGGCGATGGTTTTAGCAACGTCCTATCGATGCCTTCGTTTCAACAGCCCGTGCCCGGGACGCGATAAGCTTCGCGAGTACTTTGCAAAAACAAAATGAATGTCATTTCTCAGCCCATAAAATTATGCTTCTAATAAACACTAGCAGGCCCGGCGAACTCTGTTTCGCCCCAGAGGCAATGGGCCCCCGGTCGGTAACGCTCGTCCCTGTATCGCAGCTGGCCATGGGTTCGACTCCCGATTCCGGGGTTCCAGGGGGGTTGGCGCGGGACTAACAACCCGGCCCGTAAAAACGAACGTTTAGAAAGAGTATCAGAGATTAACATTGTCGCTGGTTGGTGCAGGCTAAAACCGTTCAGCGGTCGTTGTCCAATAAGAAGAGAAGCACTTCATTTCGTCAGCTGATCTTGGAATTACTGGCAGTGTTTGGCGGAAATTTCAGGACAGTAAAATCATTGCCCCTCCAAAACAGCTCGCAACATGCGCCAAACATCTCGATTATATACGTCATTAGTGAGCTAGTGAACGCTGCATTAGTGAGAAAGAGAAGCCAACAATTGTTTTCTGTTGCTCGCTCTGTCTGTCCCGTTGCAGTATATGAAAAAAACACATTGTGCGTATTGTGGCTTCATTGTGACGCGATCGGATTATAAAAAGTATCCTATCTTGGCCCTTGGCCCTTGGATCTAAGCTACCTCCACACCAATTTTCAGCCAAATCGGTTCAGCCGTTCTTGAGTTATAAAGGGAATAACAATAACGCGGTACTCTTTTATATATATAGAAGATTTCACGCATCAACGCACCGCACTGGCGGGAAAGGGTTTCGGGAAACATTTCTGGGCACGGTTCAACAACAAACAACACCGCAAAACCGGCACCCTCAGGGGGGTGGGGGACCTCGAAGGTGGATAGGACCCACGTGCCCACGGCCACGGCCCTCGATGTTTCTGATTCTGTTTTCTGGCCAAACACCGAACACTGGTCGCTGGCGGAAAAAGAAGAAAAATAAACCACAGTCCACCGCTTCCGGCGCAGGGCGCAGCACCGAGTGCCGTGACCGAGAGGACGAGAAGGAAAAACGGAACCGAACCAAGCTTTAGCGCAGGTTTGCTAACAAAATGGAGCCGGCAAAAACCCGTTCCCAGGTGAAAGCCAAAAGGCAAAAAAGAACCTACCAAAACAAAAAGGAAACAAGAAAACAAAACTTTCCCCAGGACGAGCGCAACTTCGGCACTGAAATGAGATTAGTCTCGTTTGGGGTTAGTTAAATATTGATAAACTTCGCGATTCGACAGCACGCCAAAGTTGGGGGCACGCGGGGAGGGCAGGTGAGGCACGCAGGACGTAGCGGTCGTGCGTCGATCTCGGGGCCGCCCCGATTCGAGTGAGATTACACGATAAGATTAAGACTTTGCGAGGTTCGCTGGTTGCCGGGAGTGTGTCCAGGTGCAGATGATAGCGTAAGGATGCTGTGAAGTTAAAAAATGGCCAGCACCCCAGAGAGAGAGAGAGAGAGAGAGAGCGAGGGTTCGCGAATAATAGGCTTGGAGCTCGTTTAGAAAGTGATGGGGGCGAAAAAATTAGAGGCACACCGGAGCGTAGCTCCGGAAACGGCGCCCAGCTTCCGGTGGAAATGAATTAATGTTTAACGAAATTAAGCCTAACCGTGTTGCGACCAACGCGTTGTTTGGCAGAGCCACCGCCGGTGATCTGGAACGGATGGTGGCCACGCTACGTGGCGCGGCCACAGCGTTCCGGCACAAAATCCATTCCATTCCATTCGCAAAATAAGCACAAACTTTTCGTACCGAGTAACTGGCGATCGGCCAACAGTAACTGTTGCGGTCAGCGGGCTCAACCTACACTCGGCTTCTGGGCTCCGTGGGGCATCGATTGACGGCAGGACCCATTACTTCTAATGCGACGGATGGCCTAGAGTAGCAGTATGATGGCCCGTAGGCCATCACCAGCTCTGTTGCTTTCTCGATTCTTTTCTCCTATTTTTGCTCTAGTTTTACTTAGTACGCACTTATTGCCCAACTACGCCAAAAAATACTTTGTGTAAGGTTAAAACACTCTTGCTTGTTGTCTTTCTACCGTTGTGGCCCTCGGTGCTTGTTTCAGGAGTTAAATATATATATATTTATGCAAATTGGTGCACTATGCACTGCTTATACATTTTTGTACACTGTTTTGCACTTAGGTCAACCTAATGATAGTAAATCCTAGAGTTTGAAAAAAATCGGAGCTACCGTGTGTTGTTCAGCCAGGGTACCAAGGAAGAATCGATTATCGAATTGTATCAAACAATTCTCGAGTTAGATCTGAGGCGGGTTTGGACCGATTTTGAATCAGTTCTGAACCGGTTCTAGAGGCCATCACGTATTTTTAACAGCATCCAGCATTGCCACTGGTGGATGACGGCGACAACATTAACAGTAGCCAACTGCAGGAGCGTCTCCCCATCCGGAGGCGACGACGGCGGCCCTGCACCAGAAGGAGCAACGAAGCACTATCAGCTGTTGGTAGTAGCAATAGACCGCTGAAGGACATCTTCCATATGCCAGTCAATACCAGCCTGATGTAAGACTGTATCTGGTGCCCTGGGGCCGCGGAGTAGCAGTAGTACACACCATATTCTACTGCGCGCGGTGCAAGCGAGATAGGAAGGAGTCTGGAACAGGATACTATCAAATGGTCACGAATCTTTCACTCATAAAAAAAAACAAATTGGTTGATCAGCATTAGTCACTACTTTCATTAATGATCGTCCTGGTTTCTTTGGGCAATTCTAATGGTCTTAAATTTGGATTAATTATACGTGAAGTCAAGTAAAAGAGAATTAAAGTTCAATTTTTGGTAACTCCATCAGAGGAAAATGTTCCTCTGTGAAGGTCACGTTAGAAACGGAAAATACTTTAGTTACATGCTGCAATGATCACCATGCTTCATTAAGTACGAGTTTTGATTGATTCGTCTCCTCTCATGCCAACAATGGAGTGTAGCGTATGCAAAATAGAGTGAAACAATTGGAGCACACATTCGCACTTCGAACACGCCGATCGGCGAACAGCGAACAGCATCCGCCACACACCTGGACCAACCCCCGGGAAGTCGCTAAATATTTAGTGCACAAATCGTCGCTGCATTTGCGCAAACCCAAGCCCATCAGCTGCAGAACCGGTGGCGCAGACACCCACAGCCCAGGATGATTCGGAACCAGCCTCCCGTGGACTTGTGCCCGTGACCATCGGCTACTAATTTGTATCGACATTGTTCCGCCCGCCGGTCGGCAGACCGGCTCTCGTTGGCAAAAAGTTACATCCGCCCGGAAAGGCCGCTCCGCATTCTGGAAATCAGCGCCTCGATTAACAGCCACGGCACACAGGGTGGAGATGCATTTTGAAATTGTCCGAGATGTGTGTGTGTGTGTGCGTGAGCACATTGTGCAAATCGATGATGGTGGTTTTTCTTCACCGGCGTGCATTGTGAAGTGCTGATTCCTCCTGAAGGACGCACACACACTGGGCGATTCTGTAAACGTTGGCCGAATGCACCAAAACCACACGGGATGGGCCACCTTCGACGTCGTCGTCCTTGCCGATCGGATGCATTACGGTGATGCGTGCGGTGCGTGAAGCAATGGCTGACTCGGTAGGTCCTGCTGCTGCACCACATCATTACCAGCAGCAGCGCCGTCAACATCAACAATCATCGAACGGGCCGAGGACGCGCTCGATAATTATGATGATAATTAATGCTTGCGATGATGATGATGACGCCTATCTGCAGTTCGGCGATCGGACCACCGTTTCACAACACCCGTCAAAGCTCGACTGCAGCGGGACCAAATGTTGACTTTTGATCGATGAATAGTGTTCACATAATACTATTGAAATAAAATCCCTACGTATGGGTCGGCCGATGTTTGCTTAGAAAAACAATAAGCACGAGGCAGTAACTGAGACGAGATTTCTCAATATTTTCCCTGAAACCCCCAAATCTGTCCCCGTTTACTTAAGCCGATTCGGTGACACATGAGGCCAATAATGCGACAATCATGCATTCATTACCCTCGCACACCCGTGATCGATAATGCACGGCAAGGATGTGTCCAGAAAGGGTGGCTTCCGTGTCCGGCGGCCCTCTGCGTGGATGGGTCTTGTTCCGAAGGCCACTCCCAACCGCCGATGACGATGACGAGCTTCGCGTCATTTCCGATGTCATTTCAAACGCGGCCACCCGTTGGCCGATGAGTTTAATGTTTATGAAATAACGTTTGCATAATAATTAAACATGATCCCCCACGGTGTCGCAGCCGGGACAGCGCGTTTGCCGATGCGCCGTCCGGAAGCGAAACTGCAAGCGGCAAAGCACAACATAAAAAAATGTCACAACGAAATCGATGCTGACCGTTCCGGAACCGGAGCCTATGCTGCGTGTTCGCCCTGCACGCCCAAGCATACGGCCCGATTCGGGACGGTGCACTCGCCAGGGAAAATAGTTTGACCATTAAAATTACAATGGAATACAAATTAGATCCCTTCATGCTGTGGCCTCCTCGACACGAAGCCATTCGGGCGCGACAGTCACGGACGGATTTTATTTTTATGCTCACCGCGCTCGTGAATGGCGTTAATCGTTCAAAACTGTGGAGTGTTCGATCACAAAGCTCATTAATCCAAAGCTGGGCTCTCCACAATTTTAGTCATTAACTTTAAGGAATGGCAAGAGCATGAGTAACGCTTTCAAACCATCCCCAAAAGTGTGCCTGTCAATAGCGTGTTATTTGAAACAGATGTTAAAACAGCATACAAGCTGAAACACACCGTAACGTGCACCGTATCTTCCGTTACGCACTTCGGTGCACTCTGGGCTCGTCAGGCTCGGGCGTTTTGTTGACTATTGCATCGGAGTTCTGCGATGCGTCACCCCAACCGGGCGACTAGGACTCGCCCGTAAATGGGGCCTAACAAGGATTGGCAACGCATGGCGGTCCTTTTGGACGACGTTAGAACGTGAGCGTGTGTGTCTGTGTTCGCATATTGATGAGAGTGGTGATCGTCCGATGTACTGAGCTAAAATTGACGAAAGGGAATAAACGGTCCAGCGGAAAAAAAACTCACTCTCAAGCATTTAACACTAGATGCGACATTGAAGCGAAAAGGATTCGCACCGCATTGTTGCACCGCGCCATGGAGTGGTGACGGTACAGTCGAACCTTGGTTAGCGTTTAGTAGTTTATGCTACCAAAGAAGCTCATTTCGGTACGTTTTGTAAGAAACCACATCGCTACTAAAGTATAGACCACAACTTGTCAATCGATCACTAAGCAGATTTAGAAGTTGTCTTTAAAATTAGAAATCAACAGTAAGATTAGTAGTCGTGATTGTTATTGAATTGTAATGACAATGAAAACAATGGCAATGGCACAATACTGTGTTAATAAGCAAACGTGGGTGCGGCTATAGAAAGTTGACAGAGTGTATAATTGTTGTGTTTTTCGTCGCCAATTATTGTAACATAGTCCCTTTTTTAAGGCTCGTAACTGAGCTGTGCAGAAAATAGGAAAATATGAAAAATTTATTTCCAAAGTTGGGGGTCGTTCAATCATTCGTCAAAAACACATTTCATTGAAGCTCTTTTCCACCTCGGTGGCTGTCTTAATAAGCAGTATTGTGATTCGGAAAAGCCACATATCGTGCAAGAGAAGCCAATACACCCACAACGAGTGACTGTTTTGTGTGGATTATGGCCGATTGCTTCTTCGGCGAAATTGAAGCTGAGAGCTTGGACGACATTTGGTTTCAATAGGACGGCGCTACGTGCCATACAGTGACAGCCACTATCGATATTTCTGTTACGCAAACAAACCAGCAACTTTTAACAAATTCAAGATACTTTTGGCGAAATAAAACCAGATACAATCGAAATGTACTCAATAATAGGTCGACCGAATGGGATATTACAAAGCCAATCGTGGTGATCATTTGACCAAAATTGTTTTACATTAAAAAAATCAGAATCAACCTTTCAATCGAAAGTTCAAGCATCGAAAAATATTATCCGGTTTTGTTTTATGACCAAATGAAAAAGTGTGCGCTTATTTAACCAACCTGTACAAAGCAAATGGCAATCATGTTGTCCGACGTGTGACTTTATGTTGCTGCTCTTGTATGATTTGCTTTTGACAAGATACGATATTAATGGTCAGTGATGAAAAGCCTTAATGTGACTGAATAACGTGTTAAGAGTGCGCACTTTTTGTTCATTACTCATTGTTAAAACTGAAAGAAGAACACAGTCCAAGTCTAAGTAATCAGCAAACTTGTTCCACCCATTGCAAAAGTGTGCATCACCCCAAAGTTCGCTGTTTGACAAACACATTACAGTGTCACATCATTATTTAGCTATGTAATGAAGATTCTCTTATCACCAATTTATTTATAAACCATAGAATTTAATGTTAAATCAAGTTGCTCTCAGCTACGTTATCGCAATTTTAACCAACACCATGTTAACGCTTACTTTTGCGGTTCAGTAGACGAAAACGAATGACGAAGACGAGGAAGATTCTCACGTCTTTACTCCTATATAAAGCGAATTCTGGACGCTTGAGGTCATTTGTGTATTTTGGAAACGATAAGTCAGCAGAGTATCGTAGTGTCGTGAGTGTGTTTCGAAAGCATGGGGCAGCTAGCATGGACAGTGTTCTTGTGCATCGCCAGCAGTGCTAGATCGGGTGACACGATTTTCGATGAAACTGATTCTGACGCACCATCTACTGCTGGCTTTTCTGGATATGCTTTCGAGATGCTCATGGCAAAGCTAGACTACATGCAGCACAGTGTTCTGGAACTACAGACCGAATTGGCGAAGCAGCGGGAAGAGCAAGCTGACAGCAAGGCGCCCATGACCGAGGGACTAGACCACATACAGCACAGTTTTCTGGAGCTACAGGCCGAATTGGCCAAATACCGGGAAGAAGCTGCGCAAAGCCAAAATAACAGCGATAAGAGCCTGGTCGATATTAAGAGGATCGTGCAGAACAATCTCGATTCGATGCGTCGATTGGAGGATGATGTTGCGCAAATACTTACGCGTGTTACAACGAAGACCAATCCTCTTTCATATGCACCCTATCGTTCGTGCAGTGACATTCGGAATGCACAGTCTGGAGTATATATTATCCAGCCGAACGATGAAAGCAACCCTTTTATGGCGTACTGTCAGCGGGATATGAAGGGTGTAGACATCTGGTTGGTGATACAGCACCGATTCGACGGATCGCTAAACTTCTATCGCAACTGGACCGAGTATCGAAATGGTTTTGGTGACATTGAGAAGGAGTTCTGGATCGGACTGGAACGACTATATCAGCTGACATCGGGACGACCTCATGAACTGATGGTTGAGCTAAGAAACATTAACGAGACTTATAAATTTGCACTCTATACAGCATTCGAGATCGGCAGTGAAGCCGAACATTACAATCTAAAAACCCTTGGAGCGTACAACGGAACTGCAGGGGATTCTCTGTCACAACACAAGAATATGAAATTCTCGACGTACGATCGTGATAATGACTTGAGAAACGGAAATTGTGCCAAATTATTTGAGAGTGCCTGGTGGTACAGAAACTGCTATCATTCCAATTTGAACGGGCTATACAAAGATACAGACAAAACTAAATTGAACGACTGGACCTCATTCAGTAAAGAAGGACTGGCCTTTTCACGAATGATGATACGACCAAAAAAATCACTATCTTCTTCTATATTCAATTATATATGTAAGTAAGCCCATCTACACCATTCCTAGCGACCCTGCGAAATCATAACACATGATTGGAATGGGGTCTTGCAACCCAAGCAGTGACCACCAAACCCATAACCTATCTAAATGTTTGCAAGTGCTGGTATCATACTAGGGCAAGTGTTGCTCGACAAGCGGGCCACCAAGGCACCGAAAACCGCTGACCAAGCATTGAGGATTCATTGCGAAAGATCAAGCAGGAAGCGGCAAATGTTCACTTAAGTGACACACGGCAACGTGTCGTCTCGTTCTCGCTCATTAATCCATAGGTTAAGAACAAATTGTAAAACACTATACTATAAACCGTACATATAAACCGCGGACAAATGGGAAATAAATCATAATTGAATTCAGATCTGGAACATGAAGACTCTGTTCATTTCAGTCCTAGCTGGTGGTAGCCTTTCGGCTCACCCTAGCCTGGATGCTGACTAGAAAGAACTTCCTCCTTCTTTGATTAAATGTTCAGGCGACGAACATTACAGTAGTAACGTTAGTAAATTGTTTACTCAACTGAGAAGATTAATGAACTGCGAAGTAGAAGAAATGCTAAACTAGGAAAGAATTATAACAATATATTAACCGACTAAAACATACAAAGAAAATTTTCTTTTTTGATAGGTTTTATTTGGGCTGTAAAATTAGGGAAAAATAGACTAAATTATTAAATACAAAGCGATACTGAAGTTGACAGACTTAACTAACTTAGATCGCGGAAGGCATAGACACAAAGTGATTAATTGTTTTATTTGATGCATTGATTTGATGGAACAAATTTACTTCTTGTCGGTAATATTAAACTTCATATTTCCACATTGAATCACGTTATATTTGAGAAAGGTGACATTTAGAGGCTTTCGTCGCCATGCAGCTGCAGCTGCTTCACTAGTCCGCCACCGGGTGCAGTTTGGCCAACGTTACACAGATTGTTGCATTCCGAAATTTATGCAATATTTAACTTGCACTGCCTCGACCACATTGACCGCTGGACGCTATCGACGAGTGGTTAAAATCTTCAATTATCGCAGCTCAACCATCAGTTCCATTCCACGACGTTTGGACGTGGCCAAAGCTGACAGGCTTTTCGAAAAGCGCCACTAACTGAGATTGAACTGTACACTGTTGGACTTAGCCGGACACTGCTGGCAGGGCTCGAACGCTCAAAGCGCACTCTGTAAATGGACGTTATTGATTTGGAGCCTCGACCCAACTCTTCTTCGACATGGCTTCAGGGCAGGGAAGCTGAAATCGGTAATGTGTAAATGCAATACGCCACCAGAATCACTAATCACACATACACACGCACGCAGGCGGGAGAGGACAAAGTTCTCACAGCCCTCGGAAATTGGCATTTCGAAAAGCGCACCAGCTCCAGCGTTGGGACCGATTTCGGGACCCATTCTGAGTTTTGCATTCCGCCGATCGGAAGAGGAGCACAACACCCCCACCCCACACGACTGCTCCCGCGCGCGGTGGTGGCAAAAGTCGTGATTATCGCGCGAATCGCGAACGCGATCCGCCCCCCCCCCCGGCGCTTCGCGGATCGTCCTCGCGCGGGTTTGGCCCAGTTTTTAATGAGGACCGAACCGTGAACCAAAGGGACACACACATTATGTGGCGCGCATGTGTGCACGCGCGGTCGCTTGACAGTTTCGGTGAATTTTGTTTTTCGGTCGTTCGCTATCCTTATTTTTGCTGATTGCGAAAAAAGGTCACGAAATTTACACCCCACACGTGTGCCTCCCCGCACCAGGGAACCCCGGAACCGCCCCGGGAGCTCCGGGTGCGCGATCGTTGCAGTTTTGCAGGCCAGCGGCGCGACATTTTTTTTCCGCTGGCTTCATTTTCGCGCCCGAATATGGTTCGTGCGTGTCATCGGCGAGATTCTGTGCTGTGAACGTGTGACCTCAGCTGGGTGGCAGAAATGTGTGCCCCGCGATGTGCGCAAATTAAATCAAACAAGCGCGTAACGAACTGATAGAACAGAGAGTTTGTTTTTTTTCGGTTTCTATTGTTTCTGGTTGTTGGTAAATGTAAATACCGCGCTGGTTGACGCTAACCACGGATTCAATAAAGTGTGTAAGAGATTTTTTTTTGTGTTTAAGTAAACGAATTAAGGACGATAGGATACTTTAGCAATATTTAGAAGACTTATTTATTTCTTTAAAGATCACCAGATATTATCGTTTTCTTGGAATTGACCACCAACATTATAAAATATAATCTCAACCAGACAGACAAATAACATGTTTTACGTATGCTTCGTGCGGATGCGCGATCGTGCCGACACCTGGAAGCCCGCCGAAATGTCACCTTGACTTTTGCGCGAAAATAAAAATGCAACTCAGCTCAAGAGCGCTCATCAGGAAAGGCGAGACATGGTTACGGTACGCCACGTCATGTTCGCCTTTTCCACGATCAGCTCCGGTGTCGGTGTCCCGGTCGGATGATGTGGCCTGTTTGCAGCAACCAAAAAACAAGCAAACCCAGCCAGCAACCGACCCAGGACGCCACCGGAATAAACGAATACAAACAAATGCCACGGACCGACCCACAGTCAACCATTTGCCATTTTCGCCGTGTGCCGATGAAATTAGACGTCCCGCTCCAAGTGACAATATTTTGATTAATAATTTACTTTCATTATTATCGGGCAAGACCGGGCGAAGCTATGCATGCCACCTTCAGGGTGGGAAAACCACCGGAGACTTTTCACCTTCACCGAACTTTTCACCTTTTCACCGAACTTTTCACCTTCGGCACGGGTTACGCCAGAGAGTCTTCTGCGCGCATCCTAGTTCATTGCATGAAATTTTAAAAATAAAACATAATTAGAGCCACTTAATATTGACGGAATCACCAAATCATCTTGCCCGAACTCCGAACTTTACTCGTTTTTGAAGTGATGTTGACTGTTGCCAAACAAAGGCCATTATCTCTTCGCCGTCACTCTTGGGCTTTTACCATATTTATCAAGATTACGGCAAGGTGGTGGGCCAGAACAACAAATTGCTACTAAATATGTATAGTGGCTTTTAGTGGGTAGTGGGGATAGTTTTCACTTTGCCTGGTCAGTTAATATTGGATCCTCGGAGTTCTCCTCCGCTGGTTGCCGGTTCGTACGCTTGGTCCTGGTCACCGTCCGACGAAGTGCAAACTCACGAAGTGCACGGTGCATTTTATTTGCCGACTAAATGAACCTCACGGAACTTTCGATGATGGTCTGGTCTGATCCTTCGGCCAACTTTCTCGATAGCAGTAAACTTAGCAGGTACACTAGCACCACCAGCACCGGGCGCCGGTTACAGAACCACTAGCTTTTCGACCTTTTCCCGAAGCCAATCAGACGAGCGTGCGGATCACAGTGTGCGGCACAGGCTGTATCGGACAAACTTTGCATTTATCGAAACACGAGAAAGTTGGGCTACTTACTGCGTGCGGACCGGCCGCCACTCGCTGGCGGCGGGGACCATCCGGCGGGGCGATATGGAAAATTCGAAGTGCCACCAATCGGGCGATGGGCAAACGAGAAGGTGACCGATGACGATAATGATGATGATGATGATGGTGATGGAGGCCCCAGGATAAAGACGGCTCCCGTTCCTGTCACCATGGGAGATACTTTAATTCAATCCCTTGCGCCTGCGGCGCCATCGTGACCGACTCGCACTATCCCTCCGCGGCCCTCTGGCTATCTGGCCCCGATCCGAATCCAGCGGATGCCGTCCCATCGTTCCGGAGGGGAATCCGGGAAAAAGGTTGCTGAAAGATCACTTTTGACACAACTTGGCCGGCGGAGCAAGAGTAGAACTGTATCCTTGACGGGCAGGATGGCCGGGGGGCGTCGGGTGTCGTATCCACCGCAACCGGGGATCGTAATCTGGCGTCCTGGCTTCTGGGCAAGTAAGCGATAGCGATAACCGATGAAACTTTACCGATGGAAAGTTATCTCATGATGAGGTGAGAACAAAGTGGTTCATCTCTAGGACTTAGAGGGGGGCCGAGAGAGAGAGATAGAGACTCTCAAGGAGACAGAATACAAACACCTTGTTTGTTTTTTTCTTCTCCATAACACCTCGAAATGGAAAAGAAATGCAAAAAGGATGTTTCGCCGAAGCTATGATTATTATGCGAAACAGAGTGCCGGTATCAATGCGCCGCTCGCGATGAGACAGGGCACGATAGAAGCGAGGACCGCAAAGAAAACGGAGACGAGAAGATGATCCTTGAGACCCCACCGTCGGGCACGAGAAATCGAGGAGGAGCCGCATAAACTGTCCCGAGACTACAAACGAAAAATGATGATTGAGTCGTTGAGGTTTGCCCCGTTTGACCAAGCTATGATCGAAGATAAGTGGCTATCAGTGGACAATCGTTGACAGAGAGCCGGTACGGTGATGACAGGAGGTCAAACAAAATGCCGTCAATGCCCAACTGAGGTGGTCAACTGTCAAAGTACGTGAAAAGCACTGCATTAGGTGAAACGAAAGAGGAATTCCATTCTCGTACGTGTTTGTAACTTTCACAATGTCTCTAGTCTTTCTCGAGTCCTTTCATAGCTTTCAAACCGTAGAATGAATCGTCTCGTTAATTTTTTATAATTTTTTATAATATCATAAACGTCATCAGTCGTTTGAATTCAATTTTTAAGATTTGGCTATTTAAACAAAGATAAGTTGAAGTACTCAATCCAATGACATGAATTCATACTATAAGAACTATATTTCATTTACGGATAAGAAAGATTTGCTTAATGAATTTAATTTACTTTTAAATTAATGATCAAATCATGAAAAGCCTATTCCAATCTCAGACCCAGCATATCGCTCCACATCAAAAAAGCACGATGCCCGAATGAGTCTACGTCAAAAAAGTTCATCTCAAACTGGTAACCGCAACAGCAAACTTAATGGTCAATAGAAGATCTTACACAAAGCGGGTTTGCGCTGTGAGTTTTGAGTTTTCCATCAACCGAAACCCCCGCACAGAGGACAGACAATTCAAGTAAGTTTAATTGAAAAGTGATATCGCCACGTCCGGCATCTCGGCAGCGGCCACCAAACATTCCCACCCTGATGCTGCAGCGTCACCGGGGAGCATTACTCAATTACAGCGGACAACATTTTGCCTCCATTTCCGGGGAACCGGAATCAAAGAGACGCAACCCGGGTGGGAAGAAAACACCGACCGAAGCTCCACCGGAGAACAACCGACGCTCATTAGCAAGATGATCTGCTGTTGTGTTGCCACAATCAGGCAGCCTCCGGGCAGCCTCCCATCGCCCCCGGCTTTCGGGGATGCTCCGGTGCGGCTCCGGGAGTTCAAGAAGTAAATAAAAAGAAGTAGATTGCAGGCCCTGGAACAGGTCCTTTCGAGCGTTTACGATTGAAGCACGCCACAGCGTGCGGGAGCAAAGCAAAAAACCAACACCCCACGGCACAACAATGGGGAGCAGAAAGTTGGCAGAAGGTCCTTGCCGGCCGGCTGCCCCGTCGCTCCGTCTCGTTTCAAACTCATCAGATAACCGGTCCGACCGAAAAACGACGGCCATGACGCATTATTTGCTTTATTTTTATTTTCAATTAGTATCCTTTTTCTCACCAGCACAAACAAAGGGGACTCCGTCCCGAGGTTCCGATTTTGAAGGTCCCACCTCCTGTGGTGGCCATCGATTGCGCAGGATGGCTGTGGCAGCCGGGAAAGATTTCCCGGGAGGTCTGCCTACCGTGCCGTCCTGGCAGAGGATGTCGAACGTGCAGTTCTTCTTCTTCTGCTGCTTGTTGGGCGCGACAAAAGGACTCTCGGTACTTTCCGTACCGAGGGGGTTTTGTTTTGCGAAGCCCAGATCTGGGTACGATAGCTCTCGGGCTCTGCTGGCAGCAGGAAAGGATTCGTTTTGCCTTTCCGTGTGGCGAGGTTTGGCCGGTGCGGCTCTCCATTGTTTGCTGTGTTTTCATTTTCCTATCTTCACACTTGACACCATGCCCTCTTCGAAGGAAGGTTCGTCCTTTTAAGTACTGCACGGTACTGGCCACCGATAGTAATCATGCTCAATTATTATGGTGCTGCCTTGGTGCTGCCAGGACTCGCGCGAATTACGGTTACGTGTTACCAGTAAGGAAACGTAATCAACTGTTTTATATTGATTTTTTCACATTTCAGGCTATATTGCATCCTTTACAAAGGACTGTAGGTTATATTGATTGATTTTTTAAGTTGTCTTTCAGATTTTTATTGTCTTACAATAACTTTTCTACTTAGAGCATAAATCAACAATCAATTCTCTTCAAATGTTATTGTGGGGACTATACAGACAAATAATAATACTTGAAGGTAGATATTTTACTGCATCTAATTTAAAAAAAACCGCTTGAACCGAACATTGTTAAAGTTAGAGTTAGCGTACATAACGGAACGACTGAGTGAAAACCAAAAAAGTTATTCATTGCAATAGATTCGAACAAATATTAGATTAAATAGAAGTTGCGTTGGATCGTTAAACATCATGAATTGACGTTGGATTTATGAAATTGGTAGTCGGTGTTCATTTATTTCATTCCCAGTCTATGCTTGTGGCAGAAAACATTGGTTTGCAATAGTATCCAACGGGAAGGCCAGGCATGGTGCGTAAGCCGGATATGCTGTTCCTGCTAAACCTCAGAAACAGAAGCCAAAATTGATATGTTTTTATAGATTTGCTTAGCCTTTTTGTCCCTTTTCGTTCCTATGTTTAAACGAATCGTACAATTCAATTCCCAATTGACGAATATTTGCCGCTTACCGGAAATAAGGGATTGTTTGAAAAAATAGGCTCAATTCTATGATTCCATTAGTTTTCCGAAGTAAAAGCTATCGTAATCGAATGTTTCGGGGATGGTCTAAAACTAGCAATAATGGTCAATAAAATGTACGTTAGATGGAACATCAGTTTTTTAGTCGACTCACAACTGCATTTTATCAACAAAAGGGTTTGGGTCTTTTGAAAATATGGTACATATGTATTATTGAAAACCGCTTTACTAGTAAAAGTTACAAGATTTTCGTCAACCGTTACAACTGTCACACGAAAGAAATTGAAAAAAAATTTAATAAAAGGATTATAATTGTCTTAAACAAAACTAAAACATTTGGGTTCATGAGAAGGATGTCAAATGCGTGATTCGTGAAAAAAAAAGATGATAGTTGATGAAGCCCAAATTTGAACTATTTTGTACCGTTTTAAATGCCTTTTTCTACATAAGATGAGTGAAACATTTTAATTTCAATAGGTAACTAATAGATAATAAATTCTTAAGCACCAATTTCGAACACCAATCACGACCATCTATCAGCTAGATTCCCAACCATTCGCATCGTATCACTTCCCGATAATTAAAGCAGCTTTCTGAAACAAATACAGCTGTTGATGATGTTGGGGAATCATTTCTTTAAATAATAATAAGTCCCTTTTTCGATGGCCCCTTAATTTGAACTTGTAACTCTTGCGTCTCCAACGGGTTCACGGTCGGCTAAGGAAAGCAATATTTGCTTAGGAAAAAGGACGAACAAACGGAAAATAAGGTTTGTGGGCTGAGAGCCTGTTTCAGGCAGCCCATTCTTTTGCACCTTTTCTCAAAACCCTGTTAAGGGTTCCGTCCATGAGCTGCCATGCATCAAATTGTTTAAATTGCCCGAAAAGAATAAAATACCGCAACACTAAAACAAAAGTTTTGCAACTTTTTTACATGGCAAAGCAAACAGGACGAATGTACGAAAGTTAAACAATTTCGGATACAAAAACAAACCGAACTCCATTGCTGAAGTTGCTGTAAAATGTATGATATTCTCATTTTGCATCAAATTCATCGAAAAGTTTTCTACCACTTCCGAAACCAACGCCACCTTTTTATTTTCGGAATATTCTGTTCACGCATTTGTTATTTTGTTCATTGTGAAACATATCACTTTCGACAGAAGCATCACGGAGGAAGCTTTTAAGTTTGCTTTCAAAGTTATTAATGTAATTGAGGCTTCTAATTGTAAGTTGATATTTAAAAAGTGCCTTTGTTCTGTCATCAAATAAAAAAAACTTGTTTCGCTTGGACCAAACACGAAACCGGAATCTATTAACAATTGATCCGTGAAATGACTTTTATCAACCTTCGACTTACTGACCCATAAAACGGAAACAATTATGGCGTTAGCAAATAAGACCATAACTTTTTTCTGCTGATGGCATTGTCCAGTAATACGATTCTTTTGTGTGAGCTGTAGAAATTCCGCACCTTGGCGCACAATGCTGGGCTTCGAAGTTCTTCAGTTCGACGGAATTACCTGCCATCATCGCCGAAAGGAACTTCTTTATTTAATTAAGAAAGGACCCCGTTCAATCTCCACGGAGGTCAATCTGTTAGTTAAGTCCCATCAAACGCACACACACTCGCTCTCTCTGGCAGGCAGCAAGGTGGAAAATCTGAGATTGGTCCCGAGAATGGGGTCACAAATCAGGGCACCACATCCTACGTCACGGCACCACCAACAGATAACCGACGACAGTTTCTGCGGTGCCGGTTGATTGGTCTCCAAAGGGGACCACCACTAGAGGGACCTTTTGCACCTTTTTCTTCGAAAAACCGAGCCGTGTGTCCGGTCCGATTGCGTTAGCCAAATCTCGGTTGTGCTGTAAGAGCATTCGAAGAGTGGAATGAAAAAAAACGCGGCCCATTTTCTCGCCCAAACAGCTGCTCAATGGGAAAATCGAGATAAAAACGATAAGCTCGAAAAAGTTTGCTCTATTGGATTTGGACGGGACAGTGGAAAAGTTCTACGCCGGAAAAGCCGCTCCAAGCACATAACCCTTCCGCGGGCTCGGTTCCGGAGGGTGCCACCGGTGGGCGGCGGTGGGGTTTATGATACAAAGTTATTCTCTTAACGAGCCTACCATTAACCCAGTTTGAATGGCGGAGGTTGATATTTAAAATCGTTTGCGTGGATTTGGGAAGTTCAAGAAAACCAATTTCATTCGAGTTAATGCTAGTTTGCGAAATGTTGCAATAAAGAAATCAACTATCAACAGCCATAAACGGGCGGGTGAAAGTTTTCATTGCCGATGAACACATCACCCAGCGGCGTGCGGCGTAAGGAAGAAGCATACGAAGAACTGTGTTACTTGAAGTCCCATAAAACTTTAAAAAGCAGTACGTCTTTTCAATCTGCGTAAAAATAATGGTTAAGAATAGTAAAACAACGCCGAAGTAACATCAACTTATAACAATCTTAAGATAATCAATTTAAAACCTCTAAAAAGAATTAAAATATCCGAAAAAGCCATTCCTAAATTCGTTCACACGTATTGTAAGGTTGAAGAAAGCGAAAAACTAAAAACCATTTCAAATGAACACGACCATTAAATATACCATACAATTGAACGTACTCTAAAACAGCACGACAACAAAACCTGCACAGGAACGGTAGCGTCCTGATTAAAATGTTAATATTTTTTTATCTTCTGGCATGGCACCGATTCTGTCACGGTTTTTTTTTTCTCCAACGACCACCATCGGCTTTCCTCGGAAGGAACACCGCCACAGTAAACAAACATTATGGCTTTGGTGCGACCGGGGCCACATCTGTCGGTTGGTGTCCTTATTTCTTTCCTCTCAATAGTCTTGGCCGCCATTCCCGTGCCCTTCCGGGATGCCAGTTTTTTCCAGCATCCACTATTGAGGTAAGGAAAAAAAGGAAAACTTAAGTTAACGTCTTCTTCAAAGCCTCTCGTGTGGGCCGCGGCCACAGCAATCTGGTCGGCGAGTATTTTCCAGCTGATGGCGTCTCCGTCGCGCAGAACCAAGCTATTCATGCTTCACGGCAGCACAACGAAGCGAATGCCTCGCTTTTCTAGCTCGTACCTGCCGCGTCGAACCCTTTTCACACGGACCCGGACCCTTAAGCTCGGCGAAGAAAGCCCCGGAATGGGCGAAAAAACATAATTCAACTTCTTCATTCTTGACGATATAAAACGATTGTGGTTCACGTGACGGAAAAGTTCGCGTTTCAACGCGCTTCCGGCTTCCGGCTGAAGTGGCCCCCGAAGCTGTCAGGGAGCTCAGGGCCACGGCGCAACACTGTACGGACGAGTGTAAAAGAATTCGGCTCGGGAGATCACGAGCCAAATCACGCAGGCATCGCTGGTCCAAAATAAAATAGGCGGCTCTTAAATAGTTCGGATGTTTGTGTGCGGCCCAGCGGAGCGAAAATATCACCTTCCGAGTGGTAAACCCAAACTGGGGTCAGTTTAGAAATGTTGTTTTGCTGACAAAAACACATGAATAAGCATTCAAAAATGGGGAAAATTGCAAACGGTTAAGCATCACCGAATGAAAGCTAAATGCTCAGCGTAAGAAATATGCAAAGCGATGCTTCGAATCGTTTGAGAAAGATATTTTGGAGAAAAAATAACATTCCTCAGATAACGTTTACTATCAGATATTCTCATTTTACTACATTCGCTCACGTTATTTGACTTTCACGATAGGAGAAGTCTACGCCTAGGGCACGTTAAGGCTAGAAAGGATATAAAAAGGTAAACAAATGGTGATAAGGAGAAAGCTAACCGAACAAGAATTTATCAAAGAACAGGACACAGGACATTCTAATACCTAATTTTATCGATGGGCAAATTAAACTCCTGTTTATGCATCAATCAAACAAAAATGCGTTGCCGACCAACTTTTGCCTTGCATCTAAAGTCCTTTTGCCGAGATACTTTCATTAAAGATTTTAGATTTTTTTTAAATTTTCGTTTAAAAGGCACGGCAGGGATCAGTACACGACAACTGATTAATTGTGATTGATTCTGCAACTTATTTACGATTTATTGCAACTTTTTTGGAGCTCTTTAGTAAATCTGTAAATCTCGTATTAAAAGCAATCGAGATATTAAAACTGTCATTGATACAAAACTATTCTGAATTTTATTCGGAATATTCGATTCTTTTGATTACCGTCTCGTAATCTTCTTTATCCTGTGATGAAACAAATGTATTACGCATTCGGTAAACATTATCGAAAATATCCCTATTCACCACACATGAGCCATTCATAGTAAGTATAGTATACGCTCAGCATAAACACGACGACGACACTCTCCATTTTAAGCCGAAACACTCCACAACGATATGCATCGTAGCCATAGAGGCACTTTGAGGGACCAGACTTTACGACAACAAAGTCTCCTAGAAATACGCGAGGACGCGAACCGGAAACGATCAGCAGTGGCTGTTCGATACACGACGCCCGACGTGGCCCCGGACTGCATTTCAGGCCAGAGGACAAGCACCTTTCGGACGGCGCCCTACCATTGGCCAAGCCAAGGTTCAGCAGTTATGAACAACTTCCTCAAACTTGTTGACACACAACTCCCTCGTGCGCCAGGATATGGCTGGTGCTGGGTGGGGCTGGTCTCCACCCGTCCTCGCAAATCGCAAACATCTCGCTCCAGCAATTCCGACTCGCAATGGGAAACATTGATTTCGATGAAGTTTTAGCTAAATGCCCCGTACCCCGATTGACGTTCCGTCCGTCCGTCCGTTCCGGCTGAGCGGTGGAGCGCAAAGCGCCAGCGAAGGAAGCCAACAGCAAAACGTCAAAGTGCATAATTTAAACATCAACATAATATGGCACTTATATCCGATTTCCATGACAAACAGTCAATTCCTGCTGCTCCGCTCGGCGGCTGGCATGCCAAGTGCCGGGCTCCCCGGAAGTACCTGACGCAGCATGAGGCTCCGTGTGTGTGTGTGTGTGTCTGTGCACGTTTTTTTACCCTATTATTATTTCATCCATATCAAAGGCGAAAGAGCAAGACGGGCCGGCGACGTGGCCCGATCCCGTGTGTCTCGATCGGTGTTGGATGTCGGATAGGATAGAACGTAAACAGTTCCCCGCCAGCGACCCGACCCCGTTTCCGTCCACCGACCGTCGAAGCCACCGACTTCCGGCGGTACACTAGAAGTCGGTTGCCACTAACGGAAGTCTCATCTTTGCCAACGAGCATTGATTTTTAATCAATATTCCACCACACCGTCGGCTTCCGCCGCCGCTCCGCCAGCTGTTCGGGTGCTGGTGGGAGGGTTGTGGGTGGGTAAGGGCGCGGCAGTGGAATATGGAAAGAATAAATAAAATTCGTCTGCATCCTTTTCTCCACGGCAACGAAGTTGCTGAACGGAGCCAATATGCTGGAGCTCCTGCTGACTCCTACCGAGACCACCCAGGGGGCGGGGAAGACAAATAGGACCGACAGACGGGGCAAGGGGACGGTGTCGGCTGGCCAAACAGGTTCCACGCGATACGCACCGTTGCGCTCGCCGAAGCCCCCCCGACAGGATTCCGATCACAAACATCGCCCGCTCGTTTGATCGTCATATTTTTGCTGTCCTCGCCACGTTCGAGGGCCGGAAAGCGAAACAGCACAACCGGCGCGGTACCATTGGAGTATGAAGTCACAAATCGTCCTCCGCGTCACAGGCACGGCGTCGTGGCTGCATTTATTCGTTCGCGAGCTGCCGCCTGAAGTGCGATTTTGGTGATGCATAAATGGATTGATCAGGTTTGGGAGTCCTTTACCTTCGCCAATCCGATGCGAACGTAATTTCATGTAAGAAGTGTTCGAGTAGCTCCAACTTCATTCGATTCAGACCCGCTGGAGCATCACCCGGAAGGTGTGTTCTTGATCAGCCACGCTTGGATTGGCTATAACCGACATTTAAAATTTTAACATTGTTGCTCTATCGAATAGTATGTTGAATCAAATGGTGCGCGATTGATTTGTTGATAGGACAGGATCGTCCTTAAATCGTTGGATCGCAAGTTTGAAATCTATTTTGGAGTTAGTAGAAGCATTAAATTTCAGTATTATTCATGGTTATTGCGGAAACGAATAGCATTCAAGCCGGTAATAACTTAGCTTGTCACACGCAGACATGAAATTTAAACATTCGAATCCTCTTTAACTTGTATTTAAATGGAATTGATTTCTATACATAAAAGTAAAATGTCAATCAACAAACCGATTTCATTCTATAAATCGCTGTGTAGCAAGTTTGCGTGAAACAGAACGAAACTATGTTGCCAATATCTAAGGAAAACATCTTAAATTAACTAGCGAATCCGTACAACTGCGTAGTTGTTTGCACTAACAACCCTTAAAAAAACTCAACTGTGGAACGAATAAGTGGAATTGTTTTACTAGACTCTAAAATGTTCTAAGATGGATCCACCTATTCCAAGAATGGAACTTTTGTTTCACAGCAGATTCGAACCTCTGGACAATAAAAAAGCGAATAGTTTGAGCATTGTTTGATAGTAAAGCGAAGCGAAGTAGTCCCCGTCAACTTGTGGCAGCCATCAAGATCTTGGAGAAGCGCGAAGAAACATAGAAGTCTTGCTGCAAAAAGAGCACCGCGATCCACCGAAGCCCACCGCCGCAAATTCCCATAACGCACCATTAAAGTGCGCCCACTCGATGATCATCGACACCATCGGCCCTGGAAGGAGGCAGAAATTTACTACCGTCGTCCGTCGGTTGGCCGCGCCATTTCGTCGCTCGGCCCCGCACGAGTTCCGGTCCGTGGCCGAGGGAAAAGATCTAAATTGAATTACAACCGCCGTCGCCGGTTCCGGTCGCTTCAATCGACGTAGCTGACCGACGGCCGTCGGGATCCGTCGGAGCGTGGCGTACCCGGACTACCCGGGAGCAGCCCATATAACGTGCTGCTGTCCGGTGCAATAATATTAATGAAAAATTATTTATTTATTGCTTCCAAGGTAAATGAAGCAGGTCCGTCCAGCGCTGAAGCGCTCGGCTCGGCTCCATCATCGGGGGATCGCATGGAGGCGCCGATGCGGTTTCGCCAAAAATGCTCCGGGACTGCACGAGACCGGAACTTTTTCACCGGCCACCGGCCATACATCGCCCATTGACCGGCGCCCGGCGCTCCTCGACGGCTTCCTTGAGGGGTGATTGTGCATTGTACCAAGCGGCACTCTTTAGACGTCCTCTCCAGATCCGGTATCATGAACATATCCGTCGTTTGCCGGTGTTTTTTTTTGCTGTTCCTTCTTCGTGCTCTACTCTGTTCCAGAAAGGGACCTGTTTTCGCCGTGAGTCGCACCGTGCAAAAGAAACAACAGGACATGAGCGTGTAATGGGCGAAATTTACGCTGATCATTTATAATTTCGTTTGCTGCTCACTCGCCTTTCCACACTGGACGTCTGCAGTTGATTGGCTACCGGAACTGGAAATTCTTCGAACCGAGAGGTGGCCGAACGGCAAGAGGGAATGTTGAAGAATTTATCATCCCGGTGCAAGTGCTTCGGACACCGCCGGTTACCTTGCCGTACTTTGCACGATGAAAAGAGCTTTGAAATTGTGTAAATGGCTCGGCAGCTTCTGCAGTTCTAAATACGTATTACGTCATCAAGCGTCTATTGAGTTAAACATTTGGATGTTTCTTTCGCACTTTGATTTCGTCACAGCTAAGCTTGCTTGCAATTTTACTGTCACAGCTAAGCTTGCTTTAATCATTAGATTTAAATGTGATTAGCTAATAAAACTATATTTTTTTTACATAATCATTAAATAGTTTATTCAAATAATTAACACCAAGAAAGCTGGCATGTTTACCTTTATAAGCTGACCACGGTGTTAACGGTGTTAAGAGTTGAGTTGTATAAAATCGATTTCGATTCCGCAATTGAAGCACCACTTTTCAGCATGTCTACTATTTTGTAACCACTATTTTTAAATGACTAAATTCAAGTTGACACTAGAGCAAGAAATTACAACAAAAAACAATTAAACAATTAAAAAATGATGCAAATCTTTTGAACTAGATGCTTGGGACCAGGATAAGTATCACTTATAGCTACGGATAGTTTGTATTAAAAGAAATAGGAAAGTACCTGCTAAGTATCTCAACAGCAGCAAATAACCAACAAACAGAAATTAAATTAAATGTCTCTTCATATTTAAAAAAAATGTTGTTCAAACTGGATCAATCTAAAACCGTCAAACAATCTCATTAAAAAACCAAATAGGTAAAACTACAGCAACAGCAAAAGTTAAACTGTGAAAGAATAATAAACCATTCAAATGATAAATTTAACAATACAATGTGATTCGATAGTTCAGTGGGGAATCAATCGCAATCATTCTTCCTTAGACTGTCTAGACTCTAGACGATAGTTAAAGAGAAAAATTGTCTTAAAATATGTTGTAACTTTTTTGTATATGTAACTTTCGAAAGTATAAAAACTATACAAAACCCTACCACATTTGTGGTTCCCTAATGGTGGAAACAAATAAAGCAAACAAGGCAGAATCCACAGCGCAAAGCGTCTACCACACAGCGATACCGCGAACGCGACGATTGAATTGTACGAATAAAGGTCCCGAATAGAGTCTGGTGCCAATTACGATATCAAATAAAATCGGTGCCCGATATCTTTGGCGCACCACGCAATTTGTTCTTCATCTCTGCCGATCGGGCCCACGCTGGGTTACAGTGGAGCGAGCGGCTCTCGAGATAGGCCACCGGCAGCCAGTTCCCTGTTGGCCTCGGACGCTCCTTGGTCCGGAGGCTCCGGAGGCTCCCAAAGACTAGCCACCACGGTCGCTCGAGACGGTCGGTTGATTCAATTAAATTTATTAATATTAACTTTTTATCTTCATCGCAATTCAAGCGTTGGCACCAGGTTTATCGCTTTTAATTAAAAATTATTTATATGTTTTCCAACTTTCGTAAGTGGTTTCTACGACCGGCCCGGCCGGCTAGGCCGGTGACGATGGGACGACGGTGAAGAAGCCGGTGTATACCCCGGAGTCCGGAGTAAAGATTGTTTGGCCGTGGTCCGCAAGTCCACGTAAGTCCCACAGGCTCTGCTCGACATAAGAAGATCGGTGCGAAACTTTTCGCACCGCCAGCCACCGGTCCGGAGCTTATCAAAAACGCCGTTCGCCGAGACCCTTTCGGCTGGACCCCTGATGCTTTCGAAATCGGATTTATCGCGCTGGCCTTTATTTGCGGTATCGGATGTGGAGCACGCGATGTGTCCTGGACTCGAGGTTCCGTGGCCGAAACGGAAACGGACGGATTCGGTAATCGCGATGGTGCGGATGGGCCACATACTCCGGGCGCGTCCAGGTGGCCGCTGTTAATTACCTACAAATTATGTTAATTAAATAAATGACCCTTTCCATCGCGGGCGCGGGCGCGCGCGTAATCTCAGCGCCGGTCCCCGTGCATCCGGTTACGTGATCTGGCGACCGTAAATGAGCAAATGAAATACTTTTTTCCAACGAAATTGTGTTAAGCGTGTTGAGGTAAATCTGCTACCATAAACGCAACGCGGTGCGTATTTGCCGCCGACTTCATAGGAGCACTAGGTCAAGTGAGCGATTTGCAGTGAACACTTCAAATTTTTAGTTAACCCATAAAACTCAACCATTATGAATATTCTTTCAACAAATTTACCATTTGTGAATTTTTCTAATGGCATTAAAAATGTCCATCGAACAAAAACATAATCTCTGTAGACCCCCATACTTATGTGAGCAACAATATTTAGCCGACTTTGGCCACAAGTACGTTGTACAAGTGCCCAGATGCTTCTCGCCGACGACGGTTTTTCCACACAAAAGCTGATAAGCGTAGCCCGTACGACCCGTAAAGCGTGTAACAGATGCCCAGGGCCGGGCCAGCGTAACTGTTTTAAGATTTTATCAGTTTGGCAAAGATTTGAAGTTATTAAATTATATTACTCCAGCGCATACCTAGGAAATTTCGCTCCATAAAACGTGACTTTGCCAGCATCTTTGCCAGCCCCACAACCAACCTGCTCTCGGCGGGCACAGTTTAGTCCGCCTCCCCGGGACGTGCTGTTCTTCGCTCGTTTGGCCGCCGCATCCTTGTTGCTGGTAACTTGTTGGCAAACTATGGCAAGTGATGCAGCTATGAATCGTTTTTAGTCGTTAGTAGTTTTTTTGTTTCCCTCCGGCGGCGCTGTGTACCCGACGATAGTTACTTCCATCATGTGCTTGAATTTGTGTCGCAACGGCACATAACGCCTGGTAAAAAGTGGAGGCCTAAAACAAACCCGTAGAAATTATTAGGGCAGTTTATTTTATGCTTCAAGAGCAATTTGCACGGTGAATGGTAAACAATAGATAGTCATTTAATTTAAAAATGCATTTTCGCAGCGAAATGCCTCTATGGTTTACGGCGTACATATCCGGAACGCTTTTTGGCGCTTTTCGCGGAATAGATGGGTTTTTGGTTGTTGGATTTATCATAGTTTTACAGCTAGGATTTGCCATAAGGAATGCTCCAAAATGCTACTGCAAAGTTTACTTCCTTCTTTTATGTAAAAAGTTCGGTTAATGTTTTTATTCTACGATTCCCAATAAACTGCAGTGATGATGAACTGCACTATGGACAGAAACCCCCAGATTGGCTGCATATGCCTTTTACGCAGAAACGGTCCAAAACGAACGTTTTGCAGTCGGCTTAATCCTATTACGGGATCGTTTATTTTCCCGTTTTAATTTCAAATAATTGATTACCCATTCACACTCCACGTTCGTTTATGCTCCATGCTGTGTGTGTGCGCAAAGTCCGGTGCTTTCGGGACGGCAACGCGCTAGCAACGCTACAACCAACGGGGACCAACGTAGACCAACGGAGCGAACGCGCCACTTGGACACTTGACTGGGGATTATAAAATTTACTAGTGAATAAGTTATTTGGAAAACGGTTTGCGATCGGCGGATAACTGAACACGAGAATTCCATTTGTTTGCGACTGACCGACCGACTCTTCCGTCTACCGTCGGCCCTGCCGTCTGCGTCGGCCTCGCCTGAGCCACCTTAATTAGGATGCGATCGGGATGCGCGACATGCCATGCTAAAATTCTTATTTTATTCTATTCCACCCGAAAGCAAAATAAAAACCAAAACCCGGACCCGTAAATTGACAGTTGACGGTCAGCTTTCGTTTTTTTGTAATTCATTCCGGTGACCATTACGCTCTAAATTGAGTCTAAAAGTTTTGCGCTTTCGCTCCGCGTGACGGATGCTTGCTGCTGTTTGTGTTTTCCTCGCATCAAATATGCTAGTGCTCTCCATGCTCGGCAGTAAGTATTCTATGGCCAGTGTTTGAGAAGGGAAAAAAGGAACACAAACACGGCACAGCAAACGGCAAATGCCATCATCGGAAAAGCCTTGCCCGATACCGGGCGAAGCCAATTCAATTCTGCAGGATTTTCTTCGTCTTCGTTCGGGCCTCCGCAAACCGCTTGGGAACAATTATTTTGACATGAATTTAAATTTATTTGTTTACGTATGCGAAACCTCGAGTACGGGAGGGTCGGAGAAGAAGAAAAGTTCGTGGTTGGCGCTAGAGCGACGGTGCGGTAAGAAAAGTCGAGCCGTCGCGACAACCGCGTCTTCTGCCATCCGTCATGCTAAGCCGACAGACAGACACAGCATGAGGATCGCGGAAAAAACCCCGAATACATTTTTTAAGAAACCATTAGCCGTACGGTAATGGAATGCAATCAAACTTGAATTAGGGAGTATTAGTTTCATGATTCTATGTGTGTGGTTCGCTCGCCCCCCGGTCGGTCGGAGCATCCCTGCGGAGAGAGGGGACCATTGTTTGATAGCTTTTAAAACGGGGCTTTGGTCCTGGGACTCCCGGTGCGGGCTCTCGAAGGATTTACCATGGTAGCGGTGGAAAGGGCCATGAAGTATGATAAATATACTGGGCTGCATATGCCGATTTTCCCTCTACGTAACAGCGGTTCGGTGTTATTGAATTCGGAGGTTTTGATATATCGATTCGCTCGACTTCAGATACACACATCGGGAACGGGCAGATTGAAGCAGTGCTGTGGGGCGTTGATTGGACAGCATTTCCCTCGTACGATTCAGTAGGTAAATTTTGAATATGTTTTCCTCCCGAATACATTTTGTTTGCCGCAACTAGTTCCTTTCTGCAAATTCCATTCATGTAGGAAATTGGCTAACGATAGCTTCGTTTAGTGTTTTGAAAGGTTCTGGAATGTTGCGAAAATGACTCGTTAGGCACTGTTTTAGTAATTGGATGTACTCTTTGTTAAAGTGAAACAACGTGAAACAATAACGCGCTCAACAAATATTATAAAACTGTGGCCATAAAGTAAGGAGAATTTTGATTTAGAATGTGTTTTGGATTCCGATAGGGACAAAGGTTTTTATCTCTAACTTAGCATCACTGTCACCAAAATTTGTGTCAAATTATACGTGAAAGTCCTCATTAGTGTTTGTGATATGGATCCGTTTGTTAACAGTTAAAAGTAAATTCTTCGTTTTTCATAATGCCAGAAACTGTTCAACAAAGCAGTTCCATTAAATTTTGGGTGCATAGTAAAATTTCTGCCACTAAAGAGGTTAAAATTGTTACCAAAGACATTCGGTGAACAAGCTCTAAATAAAACAAGAATAACAAGAAATTTAAAAATGATAGAAAATGTTCAAAGAGGGTCGGAAAAACGTTCAAAACGAGGCACAATATTAAGAAATAAACAAAGAGTTTTTGAGTTATAAGCGAATCCCCGTAAGTTTTTGGTCACAGTACTATCACTTATATCATACTTTGATATTGAAGAATTGTTGTTTGCATTGAAATGTTTATACTGTTTCAAACATAACAAGTAACATTCACCTGCCGATTGAGGTGAAGATCACTACGCCACAGTAGACAGCGTTCCGATCAAATGTGACTTGACGAGGCACATGAACTGGGCGAAACACAGCGAACTTGTAACTGCTTCGCTTTCTCCAGTAATCGATCATTTACCTCTTGGCGCGGAACACCAAAAGCTCTATTCGCGCATAAGCAAGTCAGCCATGGCAGCCCACCACAAGTTACTATTCTTCAAACCGTAATAATTTTAATTAAAAGTTACATCAAAAGAGTAATGTCTGACAGCTATGAGCTATTGAAATATGCTATGAGCAATAAAAGTGCAACAAAGAGTAACTTACCATGTTATTACGCCACAATAGCTGCGGCAGCAGAAACCATTAAAAATATCTAATTCAAGTAACTTCACACTCAAAGCATCACAAATTACATTCGGTTCGGTTTTAAACCCATTGCTCTGTGCAGTCCCAGTAGAAATCCATCACGTAGTTGAAAGGTTAAAACCAATGAAATCTATTTGCGGATCCATCGCCATAAAGCATCTTCGGTGCATTCCATCGGAGAGATGGCTCCAAGAGCGCAAAGCATAATATCTCAGCCTCTCAGCCTCGCCATTGAAGACAAACATCGGACGACAGGATCATAAATTTCGAGCCCCAGCGCCAGCACCCGGAGCGAAATGGTGATGCGTCGCCGGCACCGGTGAACAATGGGCAATAAAATTCCAATTGACTAATTTTATAAACCATTTTCCATAAGTTAAAGGCCGCCCATTCATGGGCAAATTTTCAACCAGTCACCAGAGAGACTTCTTTTAGAGCTTTTGTTCGGACCACTGGCTCCGAGAACTGGACATGCTCCGGACCCGGAGTCCGTTCGGCCCCTGCTGACCGGATGTTCGATCCGCTTCGATCGCTGTCGGAGGCTGTATCGGTTTCCGGAACGGTGTTTCTTTTGCTTATTGATTCCGTGTAAGCAAGGTTCGATCGAAGAATTGTATCTTCGCTGTCGTCGGTGCAACGCGCAACGGTGGACTTCGCGCGATTTGCAGCGCAACCCGGCAGACCTGGCACAACGAACGAACGCAGGCAAACATGACGACCCTCCGCAGAGGTCAGACGAGCGCGTCCCGGCGAAACATAAAACGTGCTTGCATACGAACAATGTTTTAACGAAATCACGATCAGCGTCGCGGTCGCTCGCCGATCGTCGTTCTTGAGCCTGGCGCTTTATGCGCCGGCGTTCCGGAATGTGCGACGAACCGATCGGTGCTTTAGGCGCTGATTTTATGTTTCATAAATGCTTCGCCGGTGCGGCGCAAGGGTCAGTCGTGGCCGACCGGCGCCCCCGCACCGCCTGCCGCGCCCACCAAGCGGGCGTCCGGTTTCGCGTTCCCATGTGCCAAATTTTACGACCGTCCCGGCCAATTGAGTTCGTCAGCCCGGGCACGTCGCGCTTCAAAAGATGGACATTATTTATTCCGGCACGACCATCGCGAAACGTCTCCTTAAAACACATCTCGGAACATTATGGGCACTGCGCGCGCCCGCCAGAATGTCAGAAAGGGCATTCATTCTCTCATCGATGTCGTCCACGGTGCAGCGTCTTGGCCGCGTCTTCGGAGATGCCGCAGGTCATCGCCTTCCTCCGGCCGGATGGCTTGATCAGCGCACGACGGCGACCGCGACAGCGACCGCGACGATGGGAGACGCGATGGACGAGGTCACACAATATGCAGCTCGAATCGCTTCACTTTTTCGTGAGTCCCGCCCTCCACGCCAACCCCATCGCCGGTTCCATTCCCATCGCGCCCGCCCATCGGTCAGACGAGACGGGTCGTCGGAAGGTTTTCGGCCAGTGTCAGGAATTCCACGAATTCCTAAATTGACATGGACACTGAGAAATGGATACAGCGAATGCGCTCGTTTGCTGAACCGACCCCTTCTCAATCGATGACTCGACTTCGCGTCGATGGCTTCACGTTTGTCGCACACGCTTTCTTTGCTTGCTGAACTGTTGCCGACCTGGTTAACCTGTGGTCAGTATTACAGCAGAGTGGTGAGTCACAAGCATTAATGTTTTAAACCAGGGATCAATTTTAGGGGTTAGTTTAATTAAACTATCTACCAAGTCTCGTTTCGTATCAAAATCATTTCATGCGCCGCAAGAAGTTTATTTTAGTGAATCTTTTAAATTGCATTTATTTTTCACGATGTTTTTTCAACTTTTTCAACTATACCAACATTGGCAAATAGGCACACATCTTTTTGTAAACAACTATAATTTCGAATCCATGCCGTTCTATTATTAGCCATTGATAATAGACTTTTTTTGAATACTTTTCACAGTTACTGTATTCCAAAATTATCTAAATTTATTTAAGCAATAAGTACTTTTACTGCTGCTAACAATGTTTCAATGGTTCTCTAGCTCGGTGTTTCCGTTTTTTCGATCATTGATGATGGTTTCATTATCTTCAGGAAAAATATGTTTGGTAGAGACCATCTGCATCGGCTTCTTTTTATTGTTTTTTTATATAAAAAAAATCTCGAACATTTAATTATTCAATTAAACGACTCACAGACCACAAGTTCTTTTACAGAGCAAAAAGTTTTTTGACTACTTTTAAGGAATAAACATTGCCCTTTAAATGATCAAATTATCATTTAAACAATAAGAAATAATTCCTGTTTTAAAAGAATGTTTAAACTACATGCATCTCAAATAGCCTAAGACCCTTCGTTCGCTGTAAGTAGAAATCAACTGACTACCGCACAGATGTTGTGTGTCGTGTTCGAAATGGATCCCAAGTCGATTCCTTTTCCCTCCGACCTAAATTGTAATTTTGCGCAAGACCTGCTCATTCGATCGGTGGTACCTGTAGCAAAGGTCATTTGCAAGCTCCTGACACTGCACAAAAATTAGATTTCTCTCATACGGGGCCGGGCAGATGGCCGACCCGCAGAGGGTGGTCCGCCGGTCGGTGTGTTCGGAAACCCGTCAACTCAACCCGATCTCCGGTGATTTATTAAATCAAAATTCATTGCCGCACTGCATTCCTCGCATTGTTCCTGGCGTGCCCGGCGTCATCCAGCGTCCCGTCACTGGAATTTGTCTGTTTTAATTTAGATCAACCCCTGCGGGAGCCACAGCAGAAATATGTCGGGCCCAGTATCGGCTCAAAACTCCCAGTGCCGAAAAAACGTTGCGCTGCACGATGCTGTTGACTGTGTGTTTGGAAGGAACATTCATCCCCTGCAGTTTGCAGCATCGACCTCGGATCGGATCAAAACAGCCCCCGGGTTCAGCTTCGAGTTCGAGAGTATGGCTTCGGTCCACGGGGGACCCAAGACCTAATCCGGTGTCCCGTGTCCGGTCGGCAAACATTGCGCCAAGCCGGACCGCACCGCCGTCCGATCTGTCGCAGCCCAGCTGTGGAATGCACTGTGGTCGTCGCACTGTCAGAGGCCGCCAGCCGAAAGTGTCCCAAAATTCGGTTGAAAGTTGCCGAATCAACTTCCACCGCCACAGGTTTTCGGGCCAGTGGTGGGAGAAAATGTGACCATCTTCCGAAAGAATGTTCTCTCCAATGGACTTCGAAGGACACACATCCAAACTCCTGTAGCCCGATGCCAATTCACACCGCCCAGAAGAGCCAAAAGGCCTTACCATGGCAAGGGCCCAGTGCCCAGTTATGGACGGCACTCCTGTAACGTGGCCGGGCCAATCCAGCATCACCGGGCACTGAAAATAATAATTCCTCCTACGGAGCGGTGCTGTGCAGCAGCAGCTAAACTTAGTTTTCAACCTTCTTATCTACGCTCTAACGACCGGCATCTGAGAGGGACCTGGCTGGGTCGCCGGCTAAGGGCAAGGATTCTTCCCGAAAAGCGGATAGCCCGGAAGCTGGCTGCTTACGAAGCAAACTCTACTCGGGGCTGTCCATAGAAGTAACAAACACCCATCGTGGAGAGGCGTGCAGTGTAAGTTCGCAAAGAACCCTGCCATTCGTTCCATAATCAGAACAATTTCAATGCCTCTCATTCTGCCTAGAGGTCTAGAGGGCGCCGGGCAAAGCATTATAACTTAGCCGGATCAGCCTGCCTCCGGGCCGTATGTTGGCCCGCCGCCGTGGAAAGAGGGCCCCCATCTGGAATTGCCTGAGTAAGCCCTGAAATACTGGCTGTGAACTGTGGGACCTGTCCCATCCGTTGCAGCAGGTTATGAAGGGCAAACATTTCAATGAATTCCAGCTTAGTGTCGGAGACTGTGTAATCGATGAATATGTTTACCTTGTATCGAATCACACTTGAAGCATATTGTGTCGGGGAACGCCTTTCATAAGCACCTTGCATAAGACCGTGCCGATGAGGACCATATTGAAATCGAGCAGATGTGAGTTGAATTATTTTTAATCGCAAACCTCTTTTCACAAGGAGATCATTATTTCTGCTACTACCGAGTGGAGCTGGTAAAATGCGATGCAAAGTAACCAGTGCATTGGGGACGGTCACCATGGAAACAATAGCTATCTTGCTGAACTTGTTCAAGTGTGCGATGGCTGGATCTAAACTCACCTTTACGGGCTTAGGTTCCCTATCGGTATCGGTTTTTATCGGTATCGAGAGACGCAAAACTTTAAACATAAATTTAATATTAACTTAAAAAGTTTTCCTGGCACCCACTGCTCCTTCCGCCCGGACACAGAGTGTCGGTTGCAAAAATCCCATATCCAATAGAAAATAACGCAAGGTACAGAGACGGCATGGCCACGTTTAGTCCGGTTGCCAAACGGAGGAGATCATAAAAGTGCGATGACGGCCGAACTGCTAGAATCAGCGGTTTCTGGGCGACCCCGTTTCAAAACCAAGAATCGTTAGAAACAAGGGGTTCGAATGAAAATCCTTCAACTAAGACAGAGGCTTACCGTACCACGGACCATTCCTGTCAAACACAAACACGGAATGTCGCAAGAGACTGACGCAAGCTTACTCGTTCAATACACAAGCTTTGCGTCTCCGAACGCACGAACCGTTGTGAAAGTGAAAGAAGAATGCCACAAAAAAACTGGAAACCAATAGTACTATTACCATGTACCTTCTTCAGCCATGTTCAGAGCTCAGTGAGAGCCCTCTTCTCTGGGAGCGTTGTTTTTTATGCCTGTTTTCGACAATCCACAGCGACGGGCAACTACTAATACCTTTCTCGGTGCGGTGCGCGCCCGTGTGTACATTAACTGTGATAAATGTTCTAATTTAGAATTCTGGTCACAGCGTTGAAAGCTATTTTAATTTCACTTCAGACTAAAAAGTAACTAAACCGATACAAAACACTCAGCCACGCAGCATCTTCCACCGGTGCCGAAGACGGTGCCAGACGTGCCGGTGGCCGGCAGGCAGGCAGGCAGGCAGGCAGAGCCTGTGGGTTGCTCCTCTGCTTGCTGAGCAGACATTGTGAGATGGTTTTCGTAAATACCCGTCCGGACGGTTTTTTTTCCTTCTTTAAACCCAGCTGGCAGCACTGCCCAGAAGCTTCGCTACGTTCGTTCTCATTTTCCTCTATTTTATGTGTCTTCGGGTCCGGGCTCGGTCTGGTGGTGTCTACCGGGCTCAGAAGCTATAAATTCCTGGCCCGAAGCTTACCCGGTCGGACGTGCCTCCCGATTGGCGAGTGGAACCCCCAGTTGGCTCAACCTCATCGCTGGACCGCCGGAGAAAGGGTGAGAAGAAGTACACATTCAAGTATGAGTTACATACCCTGTGTGATGGTTGTAAAAGTGTTGCAAAATACACCATAAAAAGGAGAAAGTCGATAAAATAGTCTGTTTGGGTTTCCCATTCATTTTCGATAGACAGATCGTACTTCGTAAGAAATTACGTAAGTGATGTTGATGAAAGAAAGATTCCATTAGTTCCTTCACACTGTCTGTGAAATTAATTACGGTACAAACATTCGAATGAAGCGACCCACAATCGCCGGAAAATATGAACCCAACTCGGCCACCGATAGGCCAACATTCTTTGGTCAATGTTTGTCGTACCATTTACTGTCGGGATACAAGGATCGAGGCCCCTGTGAGCTAATACATGCATTCACTGGTCGCCTCTACTGGTCGTGGCTTGCAGCAAGCATCATTTGACTACGTTCGTCTTTCGGAGCAGAACACTACCAGCGCCACAGTAATCGCTGAGTGGGACAAAAATGATATCCTCGTGCACCCTGATCACCCACTGTTCGGGAGCTTCTGTGCAAGCTGCCAGCTGCCGAGTGGCTTGGAGTGCGTGTGTTTACGCAAGTCAACAAGACGGGCCCAACAAGTGGATGCTGCCAAACCGAAAGCGATGGGCTTAAAAGTGAAAAGTCAGCAGAAGTTATTGGATTGCCGTGCCGTAGTCGATATAGGGATATTTTTACGGCACGAGACGAGAATTTATAATGGCTACCGTATGGAGCAGGGTCCTCGATTGCAATTCCTAAACGACATGGACCAAATGGAAATTTCTGCCCACATCAGCAGCGTCCTAGTTATGTACGTTGTGGTTTCCAGAAACAAATTGAAGATTAATGGATTGGGGGTAGCCATCGACGATATTACACTGAATCCTTAAAAAACATATCATTTTGATGTAAACTCTTTCCGTAGTAAAGTTTGTTTATAAAGAAGCTTCACAACTTGTGCAGTACCCTCTGTACTGTACTTCAAAACCAATTTCTGGAGCACACACCTCGAACGGGTGCACACCAAGGATATCGATCAATTTCGACGCTGTCCGTTTGTAAAGTGCATTCCACAAAATGAAGAGTTTCCGGTCGGTGAAGAAAATGTTGCCGATCCCGTGAGGTTTTCGGGAAAACTTTAATGATTTATCACACCGAGGTATCGGTTACCGAGACCGAGCTCTCCACCAGAAGGCACCCGGCCCGAATGCTGACAAACGGTGCTGGTCTTGGTGTATGGAGTAGCTTGGGCTAGCCAGGAGCCCATCTGATGTCTGGCAGGAGTTGCGGTCGGAAAATGGAGCATTAAATATTTCGAAGAACAAACCCTTGGACGGCCACCCCTTAAGTGTTCCTTCTCATGTTGGAAAATCCAAAAATACCCAACATAGTGTGATAGGTCAAAAATTGTAATGAAATGAACACCCGCAACATGCATGGTGGGTGGACACATGCTAATAAAATTAGCACCCCAGCCCCGAGCCAGGCCGGTCTCTGGGATGGCACCGAGAGGCCCATCCTGATGAATCCGTTCGTGCATGAATCTCGGCAAAGGAGGGACTTCTATTTAATTGGAGCAACCCGCTCCATGCAAAACCGGCCGTGGCGTCCAGTGTTTCTTTGTCCAACTTGCCGATCCTTGGAACGCTTTCCACTTTGCCGAGAAGCCGAGACAAGGCCAGGACACACACATTCTTTGCTGTGCACATGCTGGATCATGCTTCAAAATCCCCGAGTGCGAGTGTCCCTTTGCCCGTAGTTGTCGGATGATTGGATAGTTGGTGAAAAACGAGTTTGACCTTCTCGTTTGAATCAAGATTAATTAAATTATTGCCTGCTTCATAGTTGCTGTTTCTTGGTGCCGGATCATGTTGATGTGTGATATTTCTACACAACACTACACGTGTAGATTAGCATTTTCGGTTCAAATATACGTATGAGCGGTTTTGGGTGACGGCCGGACCGCAAACGGGTTGCGCTCCGTTGTCACTTTCGCAAATTTGGATTTGTGTGCCGAAACCCATGCAAATTATTTTTGAGATAAATCATAATTAATGCTTTCCCAACTTTGCTTTTATTATTGTAGATATATTGTTTGGAGGGTGCTAACCCGTTTTAAACTTTTGGTGTCTCTCCGGGGGAAAATTGCTTATGATAATGTTCTCATGCCGTTTGTCTGCATTTGAGAGTTTGTTGTTTTTGAAACAATAATAGTTTTCGTCCGTTTACTCACGACTGACAAACCTAAAACTATTATCAAAAACTATAAACATCAGTACCTTTACAAGGACCACGAACTTTAAAAATAAATTTATCAATATTTTGTAAGATTACTCAACCGTTTAAAGGATTGTTTAAATCTTCTCCAAAATGAATTGTATTTTTTAAATAGTGACAGAGGACCAAATAGTCCGAGGTGTGATCATAAAGAAAATTGAATAGGTCAACATATTAGATTCAGAATTTTGCATGTTGTTTGTGATAGACATGTAGTTTTCAAATACGTTCACTGCATAAAAATATAACCGACTTATCTACATTGCATTTATGTATAATTTGTAACAAATTTATCGATCTTGGCTCCGTTCCATTGTATATTGTATTGTATTGCTATTGCAGAATATTTTTATAACATGTCAATACGTTCGGCAGACGGACGCTAGGAACGAGCTTATGCTTATGCTGTCCATAACAAAAACAGGGAGAAAAACATAAAATCCGACCATCCTCAGCATCCGATCCTGGTCCTGGCCAACGGCGGCAAGGACAAATAATCAACACAGCTCCCGGGGGAAGCCTACCTCATTCCGCCATCGCATATGTCACTCAGAACTCATTTTTCTACGAACCCGCGTCGTGGTCCGTGGTCCTGGTTCGCGCCAGGACGGAGCTACCCCCGGATGCACGTGAGGGCAAATGCACATTTTTCCACGCCATCGTCAAGCCGTTCGCTGTTGTTTCTACACTGCCGACGTGGACGCGCCCGCATATAATAGGATTAGGGTAATGTGTTGCATTACCAGTGCCATGATCTTCTTCGATGGCGCCGGCTTTGGAGGCCGTGGTGGGTGGAGATGGAGGAAATTGGCTGTCCGAGATCGGCAGCCGCAGCGGAGTCAGCTTCCCGGTGCTGCGGTTCGCCTGTAATCCGATGGCGGAATTTGTGGCCATGCATATTTCAGACGTGCCCCAGCGAAATGTCAGCCTTCAATTACAACGGCCAAGCCGTGACCGTGGCTGGCAGAAGGAAGTACAGCACAGTGTGCAGGGTTCCCGCGGTCGCGAGTGTTGCACGTTAAAAATGTCCCTCCATGTTGGGGGAAAAAAAATGAACCACATACGCTGACCGTCGGCTGATAATTAAGACGGAGCACTGTAATTACAGCTCGCTCGTGGAATAATTTGAGAGCTGTGTTGCGAGACGCAAACCGAAACATGTTTTTCTAGTCAAATAAGCTCACGATACTTCGTATTCGTACACCTCAAACATATTATTTGCATTACCATTGATGTGCAAACTACACAAAATAAGACATGAGACGCTTTTGACACTTTTTCAGTAACTATTGTTTTCATGTCTCTGGTCGGTAGAAAAAAGCCAACATGTTCCTGCTTTGGCCATTGTTTTGGTTTTTTGTTTGCTTATGTCGGGGATTCCGCATATTGCAAATATATTTCCAATCTTTTATGAACGGAACCGTGTCTAATTGGAGTTTCACACATTGGACATTTCACGTGAAATATGCCCAATGATTCAACTTATCGACTGACTTTCGAATGTCTTACAATTAGATACATCGATAGTTATTTTATCGAATATCGATTACTTGAAGCACTTTAACGTAATCCTGTTTTCCAGTATACGAGAATTATTGTAAGACCCTGACCCATTTAAATAGAGGATATAGTTATACACAATTTCAACCGAATAAACAAGTTATTATTCGTTTTGTTTATTGTTTTTATAACGGCCAGAACCGTATTAAGCACCAACTTAAGGGCTTTGCAGTCCAGTTGATATACACTGTTCGAACTGAGGTCTTTCGCATCGAAACCGACGCATAGACGGATGATCTACACACGAGCCAGGAGCAAACATGTTGCAGTACATGACCGAACCGATGCGTGTAGCGCATCCTCCGACTGTCGACTGTCATGCACCCAATGCGAGCGATGCAAAATCATTGGTAAGGAATTAATTCCCAGCAATGATCTCGCTCCAGTTTCTTTCGCCAGAACAGTTGCTGTACCTTCCCATAATTGCTGCGCTTGCCACGCAGATTTCGCATTGAAAGCGCCTCTAATTCCAATCAGCGCATAACACTACACGCATCGTATGATTGCCGTTATTGCACATTCACCGCGTGCTCCGGGCTGGGCTCCTTCGCCATCCGCTTCCTTTGGCGCACATAATCAAGTTTCGAAGCCCGAAGAGCGTCCCGACCCCGTCGGTAGATGCCGACGCGCCAGGACTACTGCTGGCAAGGAATGGCATCCTGTTGCTGGCAAGGAATCGCATACATTTTTATGAACTGATCTACCAAACGCCACCGTTTATGACCTGACATGCGAATGATCAGCGCCGCACAACCGGAGCGCTGCTTGGCACGCGCTGTCGGATGAGAAAGGATGATTGTGAGGAATTTCCCACGTCGTGAACGGGGCTTCCTGGCAGCCCGTTCCCCTTCCTGCTAGCCAGCCCGCCAGCCCGCCAGCTATGCCGGGCGCACTCCGTAATATGTGCATCTCTGCCGACGCGGCTGCGTTTGTAGCGGCGGTTAAGACCGGGCGCGCCCTTCCCGCTCTCCGCGCGTTCGGCTGCAGGCGTAAAACTCAATTTAGCCTTCCGCAATTTGCACGAAATTCAATTTGAAGCATGACGCACTCGCGCCGCCACTACAGCATCGCGGCCACATGTTTCCGCCGGCCTCGGACCGGGCCCGCGGCCCGAAATCCCGATAGTGTAGTTAAAGCAATAAATATGGAACGAAATGGAGCTATCATGGAACCCAACCGGGGCGGAGCACCGCATTAGTTTTTTTTTCGCTGTTGCTTTCCTTCTGTGTCGAGCATCTTTATTATTTTTTTTTGCCTCGTCCCCGAACGCTAACCAACTGCTAACGCAAAGGGCTCAGCTGCGTGGCTGAAGTTGAGACTCGTCCTGGGCTGAATAAACGCATCGCGAGCAAGAAGCTAACGAGGCCCAAGGATGTCCTGCCAGCAACAGTTGCCCACCGCGGTACGCAAACGCGAGGCACGTTCCACGGGCCACGAGGAGAACCCCGAGAGTCGGCCAATACCGGGCTGTGGGACCGGGTGTTCTGGTGGAACATTTGAGGGCCTTTCCGGGCGCGTACCGAGGCCCCGGCTATGATCTATTTCCCGGGAGGGTTCGTCCTCGACCGTGCGATGTAGCACCGCAACCTCATTACGCTTGTGTCTGCCGTTGGCTTACACTGTGAGCTGGCTGCCGAACGCTTTTTTAACTACGCCTTTGCCACCAGTCCTGCAAACAAGGGCAGGAGCAAGGAAAGACTAAGACGCACCTCATTCGATCCTTAACAAATCTGACTGCTGCACTGGAACCACAAGCCTGTCGCGCTTTTTTTTTGGGAACACAAACTGTAATATGGTAAAATGAGCTATTTTTTCTTAACATTTTGGTTTTTTTGTACATTTGATGATAACCTTTTTTGCTTTCAACCTTGAAAAAGCTGTCTGCGGTGTTGTTAGCGAGAGACTGCTGCGAAATTGTTATCGAATCCACCATAGAGTCGCTCCATTAAATAAAGAATCAGTTCCCTTTAAAAAAGGTAAAAGAAATGTTTGAATCATAGGAAAAATGTAAATGAAGCAGAACATACAACAAGCTAAATGAAAAAAAAAATACTTTCAAACACTAAACGCAGAATGATATACAATATTTTTAGTTTGAATGAAGAACTAAAAACTAAATTTTCCCAATAAATTTCGAAATTTTAGAGAGAAAAAAAAAGATAAAAAGGAATACTGATACATTTAAACATTGTGAAAAAGTACTAAATTCACTACCCCTGAGATTTTAGATTAAAAAAACCACCAAACATTGATGTTGGAACATCGACCAAAAACAATAATACTTCTCCGAGGACATCCTTGTCGAAACGGTAAAAGATTTCCAATAATCATTGAAAAAAGTGAAAGTACCGCGACGGCCCGACCAAAAAAAAAAAAATAAAGGAAACGGAAGCAAATCGCGGCCGCGACTATTGGTGGGCAAATTTTTTATTGCACGTCCGTTTGCCAATACCTGCGCCCAAGCGAAAAGTACTTTCGGCACCGCTTCGTTGTTGCCGCGGTATCGTTAACACCCCGGCGCTCGTATTTAATAATTTCGGGATTATTTCCATAATAATGTCTTACATTCCGATCCGATGGTATCGAAGTTTGACATTCAACAAAATGACCTCATTCGCGCCCTTCCGGAGGGCTTTCGATGTGCCCCGTTCTCCCCGGGGAATCCGTGTCGGTAGCGACTGGAGGAACATCCGAACCGCGCTCGTAAGAGTTTTCCCATTTTTTTCCCGATCGCTTTTCTTTTCTTCACTCACTTCCTAGCCGTTGGCCCACCGTTGGGTGTAACGAGAAAAAATGACAGTAATTGTACAGAGAGTGTCTTTTTTCCTCGGTCCCTCGATTCCGCCCAGTCTGTAGCCTCGGCACGCTTCACCTTCCTGCGAACTTCTTCGGTAGAAAGGAGACAGAGCCGTTGGTTGGTTGCTTTTCCCTTGGCACATCGCACCGCACGCGTGCAGCACCCTACGCAATCCTGCAGTGAGGACAACATCGTGGGAAATTGATCACTGTACGTAGCGGCAGACACTCGGCGCAACTGGAGACCGTTTTCCGCCGGCCGAAAAACCCCAGGGAACCGCCCGGAATGGAGTGTAATAAATGATTTCCTAATTTGGAGGAGATTACGCCCGGGCCCCGAAACCGGGGCGTGGAAGCGACAACAAGTAAGCGTGAGGTCATTTTATAAGGATTTTTATGTTCGCCCGCCCGTAGGGTTCGTGTCGGAGTTTTACATTTGTTTAATGCGAACCGCTAGCGAACCAGCTAGCGAGAGGAATAGTGCAACAATAAACTTAAAGACAGTACTCGATTGTAGGTGTCTCATCACAATAATGGAATAACTGTAATCACTTTTTTCATGTTTTAAAACTGAGAAAAAATCTTTCCAGAATTGAAACAGAATCATTAAAAATCGGACATAGATCTGAAAAAAATCACAGACATAATAAATGGGTTCTAAACTTAAACTACAATATGGTTTAATTTAACATATAGTTATTAACAAATTAGTAAAATCAGCAACTGAACAAAAGGAAAGGAAAAACTCTATCGACCACTGTAGGATGCATTAGAATAAGAAGGTTTTCGAATGTTATTCATTGGCAGACAAACTCTTCAAAACAAATAATTAGCTATTAAAACTAAGCCACTACAAAAGGTATATTAAAAACTAATTTTATCTAACCGAATAGGTGCTACTAAATTTTGAGGTGGCCAAACCGTTCCGTGTCATCAAATATCAAATAAACAAAGCTTAACCACGGAAACATATCACCTTAAATTGAAAATTAATAGATACACTGATTCAGCCATGCTGTCACTAGCTTCCAACCGCTAGAACGAGAATATTTTCCCTCGGCTTCGGATTTGTTATGATTATGAGAATCCACATCACCCAATGATTGTTTATTATGAAACAGGGTGTCACACCCGCGCCCGCGCGATACGCAAACGCCGCTGGCCGCCAACATGCCGATCTGTGGGACGTTCGCTCAAAACTGTCATGTTCAATGTCAAACGAATGAATCCGGAACGCTGCGAAGGCTGCGTTTTGGAACGCTTCTTGTAACAGGTTTGAAATACCCACAATCATTTTACACCACGTCCCGTGTCCCGTGTGCTGTAAATTATTGTCAGTTTACACTAACCTCGCCTCGAACGTGCGTGGTCTACTCCGGAGTGGCCACGTTGAAAGGAGGATTGGAATTAGTATTTCGTTTCGAGACGGCCCCAAACAGATACACCAACAGTGTGGCACAAAATATGTGTTTACGTTACTGTGATTTTGTTTCCTGTTCTTCAGGATTCAATTTTCGATCCAACACCACATTTTGATGTAAAAATTAGCTAAAGTTATTGCTAAAATCATAAAACCAGCTGTATGCTACAGGGAAACCAAAATTTGGCTCCGCACTGTACGATCGATGCAGACAGGCCCTGGGCCCTGTCCGAAGCGTGTCATCGACGTTAAACTAAGTCGTTACATCATACGAACACAGGAATGAAAACAACGGCTCCATGGTAACTGTAAATAACACGACGCATTTCCCAAACTTCTCCGGCACGGCCACCGGGTTTCTGTGGGATCTCGGAAAAGAAAGCCGTCGTCCGTCGTCTCCGTTAATCTCGATCGTTGTCCCGCAGTGTTTACCAAAACGTTGCCGAAAACCGGAAAGACACACCACTTTCAACATTCGATGGCCCTCTAATACACTCCAGCAGAGCAGCTCCAGTGGAGAAGCACTAAGCCAAGCCGCGGAGCCAAGACAGCTCGGGATTTCAGACGCTCCCCCGAAGACAACCTGCGAGACAAATGCGCACGATAAGTGTAATTAATTAGAATAATTATGTTTCCTCTGCTTGGCGGCGGCGGATCCTCTACTTTGCTTCCAAATGAGCCACTAAATTATGCTGTGTAAACATGTGTGCCGTGCCGTAATGAGAAGGAGCGTTCGTGGAAGCGCCCTCCCGTGCGTGCGTGCGTGCGTGCGTGCGTGCGTCTGCACTGCGTCACGGCGTACGTGCCACAGAACTTCAACTGGGACGCGGACTGGAAGGATTTATTTTTAAAACCCAAATTTGGTAATGTTTTTTTAAACTCCTCGCACTGCCTTGGCACATACTCAGGGCCTCGGCGTAAATTTCTCTTTTCCGGTACGTTTGCTTGTTGGGCACGCGTATGCATTAACACCGGTGACGGTTTTCCCGAAGTAATTAATTTTAAATTAATCTTGCGCCGACGGAACCCTGGCACCCACTAGGTCAGCCCGCGTGACCTTCGCGGCGTTTAGAACACAAGTGTTTCTACAGTTTAGAAGACATTTTTCGAAAAGTGCTCAAAACACACTACGCCTTGTTGTTTAAGTTGATGCGAAAAGTAACTCTTCTCAGTTGCAATAGCCCACCCAATAACTTAGCACATCAATAATAAATTAGCGTAATTATAAAAATTGTCAAAAGTACGAATCGAATCGATAGTGGTGCTGATATGCTGAGCTCACAGAAAGAAAGAACAATTAATCAAATGATGATGCGACAATTCATTTGTTATCAATCATGTTCGCTTAATTATATTACATGGTCAAATATCGATAAAACAAATAGCAATCATCATTTTTAACCCACAAAAATGCACATAGTAAAATGTAACACATTACATTCATATGATATGATTGATAGTAGGAGGATGAGACTTGAAACAATTAGAAGCACTTGGTTATGCAGAACAGATACACTATTCTAATCACTATTATTACTTTGAACAAAACCGTTAAATTCAGAAACTCCACTCTTACACTTTAATTTAAATTGAAACTGCGCGCAAAACATATCTGATTTGCATTTAGTCACACGTGAGTTAATTCAATCCGTACGCGACATTCTATTCATTCGAACGGAAATCACATACTCGTTCTGGTGCCGTCTGCTCTGCGTTATTCAATTTACATTTTTTTCTTCAAAAATTATCTTTTCCCATTCGTGATTCAAAAATCAGAAAATGTAAAAGTTGGCACCGAACCCTTAACCGACGCGCTGTTTTTTATGCCACCAACGGCGGGCAAAGCAGTCACAAATCATGCCAATTAACGGCCGCGACTGGCCGAGCCCAGGGCCCAGGCACCAGGAAATGAATGTGTCAGGATGCGCGCGTGTGCCTTATGGTGTGTGCTTCCGTTTCTGGAAAGGTTTTAAAACTTTCGCGCCATCCAGTTCGTATCGTGCCCGGCGTCATCGCTTGGGGTTGCAGACCCCGTGCGCACCGTAGACATTTCGAATTCCGCTCATAAATCTGCAATCTCCATCCGATAGCATTCTTCCAGGTGCTGACTGTGAGTGTCGCGCGGCAAGCGTGCTGGTTCTGCATGTTAATTGAATATTCTTAGCCGCCACCGCCAGCCGACGACACCAACGTTTCCACAGGCGACGAACAGGCAGGCAGGCAAGATGCTTGCACTTCTTGAAGACGCTCTCGCTTTTTGCATCCGCCCCACACGCTGACGCCGTCTCCTTTTGCGCGTAGAACTCGGAGTCACGCCGACGACGACGACGACAATGTTCGGTGGGAAGCAGAACCACCATCTTCTTGGCGTTCGCGGCATTAATTTCAAACCCATTCACATCGTCGGCTTCCGTGCAAAAACATTAGTCGACGCGGTTGTACTCGACTGTACTTCACCTTCGCACTTTTTGCGTTAACATCGGGCCGAGCTGTTCCGAGGAATGCGCGAAGGCGGCACTATGATACGATGCGTTCATCAACGCAGATGTTAATTCTTACAATCAATAAATATTAATAGTATCAATGATTTTAAGACATGAATACGTTGTTGTCGAACATATTTCAACAAATACCTATAACTTATTTAAGAACTTCATACTTCGCAAACCGGTCGACGGTAAGGTTGTCATAACGCTGTTTTCATATTGTGCTCAATGTTTCATACAATGTTTTTTGTGTAAAGCTCACGTACACGTTACACGCTAACGCACGTGATAATAGTATTTTAAATATTAATAATTCAAGACATTCATATGTTGTAAATTAAAGTGAGTATATCAATTAGTAACGTTCATCAAACGTTTGCATTACAAATCGTGAACTATCTGATTTGTCTTAAAACAATCCACAAAGCCAAACCAATTCAATAAAGCTCAGAATCAGCGAAAGCCGCCATGACAAAAAAATTTCTTAAATTAAATCACAAACAATGCAAAATTCATAATCAATGACTGCAAATTTGGCCACCTCCGTTGCCACACCCGTCCATAATCCAACCTGTTGTTGACGAACCGCGGCCCACCAGCGTCACCCACCCAAAAGGCGCAGTTAATAATCAACGGTTTCGGTCGGCGAAGGAAATGTACACTGCAAAAATTATTCAAAACAAACCGCGAAATCAAGGCAATATCTTATTAGCGACGGTACGAATATTTGCATAAGAATTGCTTCACGCTTTCACCAAAAACAACACGCACCACCTTCCCGGGTGCCCCCCCGGGGTGGCCGGGGCCAAACGACATGGCGCATTGTTTTTGAGACCTCATCCCTACGCCCGCCAGGAGAAGACGCCGGGACGCCCGCATCTCAAGAGATCTCGAGCTCGTCGGGGACCGAAAACGGCAGAAGGAAGCAAGGAAAAAAATACGCGCGACTCCAATTTAAGAACTTCCTTTACAGAAAAGGACATACGGACAAACTTTTCATAAATTACCCTCCGTTGGGCTCCGGCGGGACGGGGCCAATTCTTAGCGCAAAAAGAAGGTAGGTACCGTGCCGTGCGCCTCACGAGACATCTCGGGGAAACGCAATGTCGCACAAGTCTGCCATCATAAGTCTGCGCGTCTGCGAGGCACGATGGAAAGCGAAATAGAATCCGACACTTGTCAAAACCAATGCCATTCACATATTTAATTTATACATTCCTGAAATGTCTGCCGTTTCTGGCCAGATCCTTCGGCAGCGTCTCTATTGTTTAAATGTCGCCGGCGGCGGTTTGAACCGACCGCCAGTGAAATGATGTTACCTCGTGCCGAGGCTGATATGGAAAAATTGGTCCGGACAGTTCGAAGGATTCAATTTGAGGGAATGAGCTCAAAAATGGTTTGAATTGGCAAATTAATGTTGTCAGAAATGGGCGTTTGTTTTTATTTTTAATTTCACAGTAGAGTTCAACTTGATATGTAAAACCTATCAAGTTTTACTTTGATAAGTAAAATTATATCTACATAATTTTACTCATTCATATCATACGTTTACTCATTATCTGTACCGCACCATTAGACACATAATAGAACGAGTTCCAACACGTTCCATATCGAGATAATTTGCCCAGCACTGTGCCCGATTAAGTGGATTGACCACGATTTGAAGCTGTCGACACGTATTACGAACGTTGGTCTACATCGTTGCCTGTTTCCTGTCGTTCCATACGGACACTCTATAAATAGCCACAGGCTGTAACTCGGATTATGACTAGTAGTTTCCTCGATATCGAAATGACATTAAATTTTTACGCATCAAAACGTCAAATAAAACCGAAGGGTAATCATAAAAGCTTTTTCGTTTTATTATTCTACGGGCAAACCGAGTCCCGTCTGTCCCGCCGGGTTCGCCAGCAAGCCTTGTCAGAAGAGGCGTGAGTATTCCCAGCATCGTAAACGCTGCTATGTGCATATTGCATTATTGTTTCGTAGAAGACCACACGTCGATGGTGATTGCCTGACGATCACTCCACCACGCATCAATTATGGATCCCTGGCCTTGACATTATCTATGACCGTTGGTGGTTACGGCAACCAATTGTAGCTTGACAACAATTCAAGAAACTGTCATTTTCCCTTGTTGTTTCAGGGATCAGGTTTCATTCCTATGTTTAATAACTTAACTATATAACTATCAGATCACAAATTATTGACGTTTCTATTAAGAGAAAAATACTGTAATAAAGAAAGATTTTGTAATATCAGTTCAAATCAATTCTCTTTTTTGAAGGATAGGAGCACGAGCATTAATGATATTATAAAGTAGTCATTGTTGTAATAATAAAAACCATAAACAATTAAAACCGCAATAATTCTTTTCAATTTTAAACCCGGGTGCAGGTTCAAGTAGCAAACTTAAAGGATATATGAACATCCGTATCAAACGATTACTATCAAATAGAGAGTAAAGAGATATAAAATTCATGATTACTGCAAAATATGCAAATCATCAAAGGTTTCGTCAAAGCTCCAGTTACCACGCACACTGAATAGTGTTAGGCTTCGTGTCAATAAAAGTGCGACTCGGGATTTCTTTCCGATTCCTGTGCGCACTACCGCGGCACTACTCGCGGCTCGGTGTCGGATTCCGCATTTCATTCCGCGAAAGTGAAAAAGTGCACACGTACCACCCATTGCCGTGCGCCACACGCAGCATAAGGGTCGCACGAGATGATGTCCTTCGGCGCGCGCGCCCCGAGAGCACGGCCCGCGATCGTCGCCGGTTTGCCGATGGTTCCAAATTTGCTGTAGTAATAAATTTAAATTGGTTATGAATTTTTAACCTTCAACCTTCCCGAGCGCGGTAAGTGCGAAGGCGTGCTCGGGGTCGAAGCAACGCGTGCCCTTTTCGGGCCGCCAGCGTCTTGGCCACAGGTCACAGGAATGCTGCCGCTCCGAACCCGGCTCCGTGTGGCTGCGAGCGTTCTTTGCTACTTTTCCCCATTTTTCCTTTTTTGCCTTTACCAGGCTCGAGTAAAATCCTCGAGGGAAATTTTTAAGCGCATACCTTCACAATCTTTACATCCTCCCTTAAGTGTGTTGCTTTATAGACTTTTGCATTTTCAATTTCCTTCTTACGAACCTTGCGGCTGCTGCTGCTGCTGGTGGCGGAGTTATGGTTGTGTTGCTTCCCGAAAGCCCAGCGAAAGGACGAAGACGGGCGGGGAGATGTCACGGACGAGCGGCCACGAGCTCCAAAAAAGGATCGAACGTATTGTGTCGAACGCCAAGCAGGCATCAAACCAACCCGGGAGAACCGGGCAAAAGGGGTACACACGAGAGCATAAAGCGGATAGTTGTTTTCTGCATTTTTCCTCCGATTTTCTAACGCTCTCTCTCCCTGTCTCTTTCTCCTTATTTTTTTCTCCTTCTCGTTCCGGTTGACTTTCTTGAGGTATGCACATTTATGCTTCGCCGTTTGCTGAACAGCATCCGGCCTACATTCTTTGGCTGGTGTGCCCGCCCCGGGCGCTGGCCAGCTGTGAATTCTTGATGCTGACGAAAAAAAACTCCAGCAATTGGACCGCTCAGGGATATACTTTCCACGCAAATATGACGAAAGGGCCGACTCGTACAGAAAAAAAACAGACCGGCGAAAGGCTTGAGGCACCAACCGACATAAACATGATCGGAGTGCAAAGGCGATGACCAGAACCAGTACGGGCCCGTAAACCCTGAGGTGCCAACGTACGGCCCGGTCCATAGGAAGAAAAGCGAACGCTCCATGATCCTCGCGTTTCTTTTTTGCTGCCCCCTTTTATTTCGGAAGATTTCATCCGGCCTCTATGTGCAGATAATGTTGGGCGGTCAGATTGGGCCACAGGAAGAAGCCAGGATTCCTGGGGCAGGTATCGTTTCGATGAAATGTTGCCGGCGGCCGGCGGATGTTCCGGAATTCATGAGCTTTGTGTTGTCGGTCGGTGCTGCTTGCCACCGAACGAAAGATTGAATGCATAATTTAGCGCAGCAGCGGCACTACGGCTGAGCTATGTCGGGTTCGACGCTGTGTTGGGTTGGGAATCGCACTTTTGCAAGCCGGCCGCCTCGCCAGGAACTTCCCGTCGGTCGATTTGATGGGCCAACGGAGAGCGCACATAAAGTAGCGTGTTGGCCTCTGTCTGAATGCCAGAGTGCTGTGCATCAGTAGTTGAGCCATTGTCGTTGTCGCTGCCGATTCCGGTGAGCCCGTAATTCTATAAGGCAATTCAGGGAAAACACTTGTTTGGGCTAAAGTGCGACTCAAGACATATTTTGGTCAGCGCGAGCAATAGCATCAATTTCGCGGAAGGAAAATATAAAAATAATACGAAAATGTGGAATCCTTGCCACCAGGCGTGCTAGGGGAAATGTGTGTGTAAGATATCTCTAAGCGCGGAGTATGCACTTCCACATTTTGTACATGACCAAACTTGATTTCATAACTTGTTTGGTCTCATTCTGTCAAAGTAATAGCATCATAGATACTTACTTCCATCAACATGTCTAGTTTCATTGCGAATAAAGAACAAATTGCGGTATTCGTTGCTTTTCTTATTTCACCAAAAGAAACAAGTGTTACGGTGAGCATGTTGCACGGTTTAGAGCGTGTCAAAAATGGTTTCGTCAATTTAAAGGAATTGTAAAAAATGTTGGAGGTAGATCCAAATCAATCACAAAAACATTGGCGGAGGCACTTAATGTGTCCTAAACAGTGATTGGCCATTGTCTGCAAGCCATAGGAAACATACACGAGCAAAAAAAGGCTCTCTCAAGCACTGAAAGGCATGCAAGTAGAACATACAGTTTGTGAAATGATTCTACAATCTTTGGATTGTAACAGAACACGAAAATGGAATCAATTTTAGAAGCCTGAGCAAGAAAAGAACGACATATCGTTTGGTGGGATCAACTTGATATAATGTATCACAGCTTACTAAAATTGTGTAGAACAGTTGAGTCATGCGTTGATCGAAGAACAACCAAACCATCTTCGAAAACGTGGCAAAGTAATATTCCCAAAATCACGAATTTTCATTATTACAAAATTCCTTATTTCTAAATTCCGTCCCAATGTAAGAATATTTACAGAAACTTGATGTTTTAGCATTATTTTGCTACAAATGAAACATTGAAAATACTTTTGACTGTAAAAAGTGAGAAACAACGAAGCAAAATAAATGTTTTTCAAGGGAGTTTAGAGCCCAGTCTTAGGGAATACGGAAACAATTCTACTGTCGTTTCAGTCGCCGTTTAATTTTTATCTGTAAAATCATCTAAAACCTTATGTGGTCCTCTTTTGATACACAAAATATTGCGCTTTGCTAATAACAAATGGCCGCTCAATCGACGAAAATCCATTGAAAAGTCTGAGACAAAAAAACACAGCGCTGCTTGTAAGACAATTGCAGACAGTGGACGCTGGCGAGGCAAGCTTCCCTTAACCTACATCCGGGGTGCCGGTAAAAATGTTCCTTCGGGACACCGAAGGAATTCTTTGCGACCGCCTCAACATGCCAACGCTGGCCTAGATGGTTGCTATGCTCGTTTCGGTGGAAAATAAAAATGTCACAAACTTTTTTCTCTGCTCTCGTTCCCGCTTTTTACATACGACATCACCGCATACCGTGGAGTGCCGTGGGCCATGTTGTGTGAACTGATCGGTGGTTGCCGTACCTGGTGACTGCATGTGACATTCTGGTGATTGTTTTATCATACATCACATCCCACCTTCCGTCGGTCCCTCGGCTGGGGCTCTCCGGAATAGATACGAATTTGAAATTGGGCTCCGGAGTTTAGCCGGAATCGAATGCTAAGAATTCCGAGGCACGGATGGTTGATCACGGAATGGTTCGGGTGCCGTTCCTGTCTGCCGCACGATTTGGAGTGTCCGCATTTTGCAATAAAACTTTTGTTCATCTTATGAAAAATATAACCTCACATGTGCTGTGTGCTGTGGCTCACCGCGAGTGGAACATTCCTTCGTTAAAAAAACAAGACCCTCTCTATTATTAGATGGTGGACCAATTTCTTTTGCCCTTTAAACGCAAATAGATTGCTGCTCTTGATATGTTTTCGAAACCGGAATGGATGTTTCCATTCTTTCCATGAAAATGCTCAACAACACGAAGCATTGTGAAGAAGTGCAGCGCGCGTCAAAAACAAGCTCATTTCGTTATTCCGTTCCAGCCCGTGCGCCGGAGTGTTTCTGACACCATCAAAGGGCTGGGAGTGAAAATGAGTTCGTTTGAAGTGAGTGGCTCTTAAATTTTGATTAAAATCTGCATATCGGCTGCTCCATAATAGACCGTAAAAATGTCTACGCCTTATCTACCACCGACCAACACACACACCTCTGCAAGCAACCTTTTTCACCTGATTGCGCCCCACAACACTAACTCCGATCTTGGCCGACAAATAAGAGTGTTACAAAGAGCCCTACATACTTTAGCCGTATGCCGGATTGCCACTCTGAAATCCCCAAGGCTTCGAAGCTAATCTGGCCGAACGTGCATATACGCCGGTCACAGTAGATCTTTCTTCTCTTCCGAGAGATGCATCCATTGTGGTTTGCAGCCGAAGGAAACGACCGAGCTTTTAATGAAAGGCAGAGGAAAAAAAATATAAAAGTTTCAACAACGAGCATTCTGGAACGGGCATCCTTATTGTCGGGTCGGGTCCTGGCAAATGGAGTCGCCTGGTGTCTCACACGGGCCTAGGTGAGAAGGGTACTGAATATCGTTATTCAATTATTTCTTTAAAACGTCGATTCAACTTTCGGCCCTCTCTCTCTCTCTCTCTGGCCTGAAGCACCCGGTAAACCGGAGTGGTACTTCAGAGAGAGGCGGCCACCGAGGTGACAAACCGAAGCTGTCGGTAAAGGGTATCAGATGAACAGAAGATGGATGACACCACCCAGCAAGGTCCCTGCATGGGTGGCCTAATTACATTCGAACAGTGCAAGGCAAGGTTTCTTCAGTGGTTCCCCGATTAAAAACCGGGAAAAAATCATTCAAACTATGAGCCTTTTCATGAGTGGTTCACGGTTGGTATCAACTATGATTTAATATTATTATCCTTCCCGGGAACCTCAAACAGGGTCAGGATAAATGGAATGCTCTGCACGATCAAGTCCAAGTCATAAAATGTGACAAACTTCTCAGATCATCGCCCTCACGCCCTGCTAATGTTGTTTTGGCCTGCACTGTGGACCGCACAACCCGGTACAGGTGTGTGTCCGGGCACGACAGACGTCACCGTGGCCCTACGCCCTACAGACCAGAGGCCGGCCCCTCTGGCCGATCCCGAACGGGGTCATTCGGTGGTGCAATATTTATGTCTTTCGATGTTTGGAATTTGACAGCCAACGAACCACGATAAATAATCCATTTCATCGGAACGCTCCGGTGTCGCTCCGGTGCCAGCTCCGGTTCACTGTTTTCTTTTTTTTTTTACCGTTTACGTTTTTCTATGCTGGGTCACAGTGTGGTAGGCGAGTCGCATCCCGACGGGATGCCGCTTCACTCACATCGCATCGCAGCTCTTTGTTGTTGCATATCCCGGTGCCCCGATGCCAATGTTCGTAATGTAAAACCAAACATTTAATTCAATTTCCTCACGGCCCCCAACGGCATGCACCGAATCAACACGCATGGCGCCGCAACCTTGCACAGGCTGGGAGAAAAAATATGCTCCGGTCCCACTGGTGGAACCGGCAGCAATATGAAGCCTCCACCGTCGACAGACAACGTTGGCCATGATTCCCGCCACCGATAATGGGATTTGCCGTGATACAAAACTGGCACCGCATCCATACCTTAGCACCGAGCAAATAATATCGGCCCGTGGAAGCATATGGAACGCGAAATGTAATGGAATTTCCGTTCGGAACGGCGAGGAAAACACCGACGCCACGGTGCGCGAACTGGCGGCAGAAATATGAGTTTCTGAAATAGTTTTGTTTGGAACATTTGAGCGACTCAAATCGATCATCAAATCGAGGGTGACCGATTCGATGCAGTCGTCGATGCAGTTTATGTTCCAATGGCTTTGAGCGTTGGACCTTTGGCCATCGTGAAGGATTTTCGTGCGATGGACCTAGTGACTTTGATGCCAACGAAAACGGACACCAATATTTGGGACCCAAACCAACACCTTTCAATTAACTAAATATTTCACCCAACTACTTCTACACTGGTAAGCCTTTTTACGCCTCCGTTTGGAACATACTTTTCTACTGCTAATCGCATTGGCTTAAAGGGCCTACGCCCTAACGCCGGCAGCACACGTTACAACTGCCAATGACGTGACGCCGACGAACGCCCGACGAATGCTCGTGGGGCCGTGTACTTGTTATGAAAATTAATTCAATTTTTGCAAATCGGAAAATATGTTTGCGTGCCTGTCGGGTGCATGTCTATCAGCGCAGCGCCATGTTCGGTCGCCATCGCTGCCGTCAGCGCCGGTAGCGCCGAGAGCGCCTCGTCCTTCAGTTCGCGGAAAACCGACACTCATCTCTGCGGACGATAGAACGACTTACCGCGTTGCCTGACGCTGACGCTCGCCGGCTGATCTACGCCGTTCCAGATTACCTGGCACGATGATGTCGGTCCTCATCTGTCTTTCGTTGACACACACACACACGTGTGATGCGGAGCAAACAAAAAATAGAAACTTCAATCTGAAAGAATGCCCGGCTTCAGGCAGATGATCCCGAGCCAGGATCCTCCAGTGGAGGTCGTCCATACGCCCGGCCCGAGCAGAGCAGAGCACAGAGGAGCACCAGGACTATTTGAAACGCATTCGGTTGGTTATGGCCGACTGGCGGTTAGCAAATAGCAGATAGGATGACTTCGTTATCCCGGTTCCTATCCGGGGACCGGGCACAAAGTTGGCCGTCCTCCTCGACGCGCGCGTGGCCAGCCTCAGTCTCGCTCCGCCATTCGCTCACACTCCGACCGCCGGGAAAATCATCAACCTGGAATTGAGTTTTCTTGCCACCCCGTTTCAGCTCGCCCGACCCTCCCCGGATCCTCCGGCGGACGGAGTCAATTGGATGGAAGGAAATTAGAATGTTTGCTGGAGGAAATTTTTAATCAAAGTATTTCACGAAACTATGCCGCTGGCGGGGCTGGGACGGGCCGGACCAAGCCCGGGTGCCACCGGCCTAATGGGCACACCGTGCCGTAGGGGCGTCTCAAACATGATAGCCTGGCCGGCAGCCGGGCCCCCTGTTGCTACGAGCGGGTCAAGAGTCAAGCGGTGACAAGGCAAGAGAACGGGGACACTGCACTCCGCGCCCACCACCTGCTGGGCCGGCGGGAAATGGAAATGGCCATACGCCGAAAGGGGTCCGGTGATTGGTTAACGAGATATGAAATGATGGCGCCAAACTTCGGCACTAACTTCGTTTCGCTTTTGCCAGAGCTCAGCGTCCCGAGTCCCAGCGTCCCGGAGGGAGTCAGGATAAATAAAATCAATTTGCGCATCAATACGTGGACATTACGCACGGGATCTTCAATCAATTTTACATACTTCTGTAACTCTGCTCGTTGATGTCCATTCGTCAAATGTCGAAGGAATGTAATGGCTTCGTTAAGAACACTCTTTTCATTTAAAGTTGAATTTGTAAATTATTATTCTTAAGTTCAATTCAAAACTACGCTAATTTCTTCGTCATTGAAATATCTCTTGTTGACATTTTACCTGTTAAATTACTTTGTCTATTATTTTCTTTTTTATCTTATTTCGTATACTAATTAGTTAAAATAACGCGGAAGCAAACTTCCTTATTTATAAACTCAATCGACTCATCCATCGGTTAATTAAGCTAGTAAACTAATTATTACCCAAAATTACGAGGATATTGTGGAGATAGAATCAACGACCACAGCCGAGATGAGTATGAGATGAGTTCAATCAAAAAACTTATCTGAACAACACAATAAAGTGTCTTTTTTCTTACTCAGGCAACCTAAATGACATCGTATTTATAAAGCAACACGAATCCTTGTCAAATGTTGCTCACCAAGGTAGCAAAGCAAGTCATTTGGCCACAAAATAGCTGAAGATTGATAAAGCTTATCTCCTATCGCAAATCTTAAATCTGTATCGCTTGCAGAGATGAAGATAATAGGAACAAATGCAGTTTTAAGGACGTTGGCAGCCGCTGTGCAGTGGGCTAGCACTAAACGGATAGGTCCAATTGGCGATGCAAGTGTAATAAAACCATTTGTCATGCTGTGCGGGACACAATCATAAGTACGATCGCTCCAGGAGTTGCCATTATTCTCACGTTTTCCCTACTTATGAGAAGAGAAAAAGGAGCAAAACCGCCCGGTCGAGTCGTCCAAAGCGTCAGAGTCACAAATCATTCCGTGCTCCTTCCGCGCAGGGATAAACGAACACACGAGCGTGAAAAAAGTGCCCGTGTTCAACAAGCACTCAAGAATGATGGCAAAACTGCACCGAGGACCCGTTCGATAACCTGTGTAACCTGTTAACCGTACCCCGAAGTCGGCAGACACGCTTGGCAGGCTGGATGTCAACATCCAGCACCACGCAGCATAGAACGAGCAACGAGCCGGGATCGATGCATGGCACCAAACGTTTGCTGGCGCGACAGATAGACAGAAAAAAGGACAGGGCCCCCTCTTTAACCACCAGCACGCCAGCTGTGTGGAACGAAGTAAAAACACAATCAGCCAAAGTTAAAGCAAAAGTTCAGTAAGTCTCACAAAATAACATCATTTAGGTGCAAAACAGCTGGCACAAAGCTGGCCCCTGGCCCCCCTTTCGTGCGCAGCGGACCGGAGAAGGAAAACTAGCCATAGTTTGAGGCATAAAAACAACATCTAAGGCAGCGCAGAGCCGGGCAGCGTAAGGAGAGAGAAAATTATCAAACAAAAAGTAATTAATTTTCCTTCCTCTTTCGCAGCATCGTTCGTGTGGCGGCACTGGCGATGGTCGAAAGGACATCATTGGCGGAGCCGAGCACGAAGGACGCGGAGCGGACCAACTTCAATAACGATGCGAGGACGATGCTGTGCTGTCGAAGCTATATTAAGAGATGGTTGATTCACAACGCTTGATCAGTTTATTTTATTCCACCGAACGAACTGGGGGGGCCACGCTGCGCTGATGGTGTTGAATCGTTTGGAGTCGATGTAATAATGTGAGGATGTTGTCACAGCCAGCCAGGGATATTGCAGTCGACCCACTGGCCGGTGCGTGGTGACGAACGCGTCTGGCACATGCTTTATGAAAGTTAAATTGAACGGAGCACCACTTAGGACGAGCTGCGGAGCAAACTTACTCCATCGAAGGTCCCAACATTCGGAATCGCTCCAATTTGATGTTTAGAAAAACTGTCACATTTCACTGGCAAACAGTTTTAATGCTCCCTCGAGAGTCGTCCCATTTGAGGTGCAATTTTTATCGGACATTCGGTTGGCCCATAATTTTCTAAACATCGTCCCCTGGATCCCTCGGCCCGGTCACGGGAGGATCAACAACCGTCAATCGTGCAGCAACTTTTCGATTCAACACAACGCTTCGCCCACTCGGTCCAGCTAGAGCGTCCTGGGAAGGAACCGTGTTTCGTGATCCTTGCTTACACGCTCGCCCTAGAGACTCAATGTGTTATGTTCCGAAGCGTAAACGCTCCGGAATCCTTCGGCCTCCGGATTCGAAGAAATTCGAAAAAGAACAACTTTACCGGAACACGAATCCGCTCTCTTCCTGCGGTTTCTGTACACGTTCCCAGCGCCGTGGCCGTCACCGGGCGGACGGACGGACGGATGGACGGTAGTGCAGCATGGGTACATGTATTACGTGCCAACGGAGCCATCTAAAGCGGCGGGCCAACCGATCCAATCAGGACAAACTAATTTTGAGGAGATTTTCTCGTTCACTTCGTTTGCTCTGCTTTTGCCCATTGATTGTCGTCCTGCGCCCGGGCGTCCGGCTGCCTATTCTTGCTAAACACGCTAGCCCGCTAGGTGCCACGGATTCCCGTGAGCCTGATCGTGATGGAACCGAGGGACGCAAACGTGGTGCATTCCTCGTGCATTCCAACAAAGATAGTTACATCTTTCGCATTTGCTCTCCGGCCTGCCTATCCGCCGAAATTGGGTTGCACTTTTTTGATCGATCGATTGATGCGCATAGAAATCAGCATAAGAATCTTTATCCGATGCATACCACACATTTGCAATGTGCGTAGTCGGAGAGCAAATTTATGATGTTAGGTATACGTTCGATTAAACATGCGGTCAATGAATTAACCTTTCAAGAGCTCTACGAGGATTTCAATAATGTTATTTAGTTGCATTATCCTTCGAGAAATCCTAATCAGTTTTCCATACTGGTAGATTCCCAACCAATGAAGCTAAACCGTGTGTGTTTGAAACTCTTGTGTTTCAAGATAGCAAAGGATTTTAGTGTCCCAAATTTCTAGTTTAAAAATTCCCAAACATAAGGAGTTTATGCTACGCGGAATTTATGTCAAATTTGATACATGCTGACAAGGATGTTTAAAACAATATTAGGTGTTGTCTGTGTTAACCTCTCTCAAGGCTTTTACGAAGTTTCTATCTGCCAGTGACTTGTACATATTTTCAGTCTATAACAGCAATTAATCGGTGCACTACAAATATAACTCAAAGATGATGGGGACAGCTATCTTAGAAAATATTTAATAACGTGTAAAACATAGCATTCAAAAATATTTTGAGAAACGTGTTAAGACTTGGGCAAACATTTATGAAGCTTTGGAACTTATCTGTCAGACTTTATGGTTCAGTAATTTAAAAGTAAAACAAATTACCGTTTTGAAGAAATGCATTAAACACATGTTGAATAAAAGATAAAAGTCGTGAAACAGTTTTACAGTGCTAAAAAATTCAGTGAATGTTGTGTGGACCAACGACCACGTTTCATTTGATCGACATACCAAACTCAACCAACATATTTATCTTGAAGTGGGTGTGATAAATTTAGTCCAATTTGTTTAGGTCCGTAGAAGGTGGGCAGACAAACTTTCCATGAGACATAAATAATCACACGCCGCATCACACAGTAAAGGTAGCTTTCTCTTGGGAGAAAAGTATCCTAGATCCTGTCAGCCAACTTCCAAGTTTAGAAATTTCCTCCCATCTTTTAAATTTATATTAAATATCTGTCCCAAAGCGTACCGGCGACCATGCTTCCCGAGAGCTAATGGTCGAGCATCAGCACTTGTGGTTTTTTGTAGTTGCACCTCTTGCTCACTAACTGCTTCGCCCGCCATATCCTTATGAGCATCTTGAAAGCAAGTTTTGCAAATTGACAATCATCATTTTATCTCCATCCATTGCAATTAGGGCGAAGATTAGCTTAATCCTCGCGGCGACGGCGACGGCAGCTTGGCCGCTCTGCCCGAAACTGGCACCGAGCTGAAACACATTACCGCTGCGAAAGCGAAAGAGCGTAATAAAAGATCATATCTTCCAATGAGGCGAAGAAGCTGGCCGAAAGCTGGCAAATACAATTTGTATCTATCAGCGGCCATTTGGTGTTCGTTTCGAGTCCAGTGCCGTTCGAGTGCGACGAGCCCGGAGGGCGATAGTTGTAAGTTGGTATGGAAATTAATAAAGTACCATCTTTATCATTGTCCTTTACATCATACTTCGGAACTGGCGCACGAATCGTAAGCGTAGGGCGGGCGACAGAATTTTGCAGCCAGCATTCGGTGGAAGTTTCGTTGGGAAATCTGAGCCCCCTAATGAATGGCCCTTAGATTTTCCTACCGATGTGACATGGACTTGACTGTTGTAATGCAGATTAGCTTTGGTTTTCGTAGAATTTGTGCTTTTGTTAACTTGCAAAGTATCTTTAAAATAAATGCAAAATTAGTTTCGGAAGCATTGCAGCGTTTCAAAATTCGGGCATATTGAAGTTTGGGTTAATAACTATATTCGTGAAAGAAATTATTGGAACCATTCTCGACCATTGATAAGAAAACCATTCGCCTTTGTACTATTGCAATAGCAAGCATCGCGTGACTATCGTTCATGCCACTGGCGCTTCTGATGCAAAAAAGTGGCAAAAAACAGATTGAAATGTAACAAGAAAGGCATGGAAAGTGAAGCAAAAAATTACTTTGAAAAAAAGGAACACCCAAAGACAGTGAAAGACGCTGACTCGCGCGCCCAGAAAAACTAGACCCAGATGCGATCGGCAGAGTTTTAATCCCAGCCGGATTACTGCATTATTTATTAACAGTTTTTAGGTCCTTTTTTCCGCGGTCCCAAGGGACACGCGCACAGCCACGTGGCCGTAGGTCGTCCGAGTGAAGGAGAAGACAAAAAGGAAACCGCCCATCGCTTTATAAGCCTTATGCGCCCTGCCTGGGGGAAACGGGAAACGCGGACACTAACTCGATACCACCACAGACGGGGCTAGCCCGCGCATACACCCCCCGCCGCAAACGTAACGGTGGATCGGCCAATAGAGGCATCATTGTTTAAAAAAATCATCGTTTTCCAACCCACGCCAAAAGGGCGGAGCGGGGCTGGTAACCGACCGAGCGACCACCTCAGAGCGGTGGCCTCAGTGGTCCTCATTTTACCAGGCTTTATGGCTTTATTATCCCCACAAGTAACTTCGCGAATGTCACTGCACTTTATTAAAAAGAAGCAGCCCGCGAAGGATCCACGACGGCCGCGACCGCGAAGTGTTGTGTAACAGGATCTGCGCCAAGGGCCCCGGTCACACCGAGGGACCGAGGGGCCAGACAAGGACCAAATCCACGTAGAAAGCGTAGAGAATTGCGACCTCGCGGGTGGTTCATTATGGCTAATGGTCTATAATAGGGTCTCTGAAATATGTAGCAACTGAGCCGAGCCGAACGTTGACGAGCACGCGCACACGGGGCGCTCCTATCCATCGGCGGGGAGTGCCTACATTGCGAACATTGTGGCGCAAGTTGTAGCTTGCGGTAGCATAAATATCTATTTTCGTTCCGAACTCTTTTGGGGACCATCACCTCGGATGAGGTACGGCCGCATGTAGTGCGCGTAAATTTCGTCGAATTACCGCAACGTTTTTGGTTTCCAGTCGCCTACTTTATGGCCGTCAACAAGATGCTGATAAAATTTGAAATTATTTGCTCAGCTACGGGGAGCGGCTTCGTGTTTCAAGAGGTAATAGGGCAGGATTTTGATACAATCTCGAAAGACATAAACAATTCTATTAAGGACCGCAGGGGCTAATCAAGGTTTGGGCACTTTTTTACTGTGATTGACTTTTTAGTGTCAACACTGTTTATTTTAAAATATTTGTTATATTTATTGACAACAGGCGGTTTGAGGTTTTATTAAATCCGTTACAAAGTCACATAATAAATCGAAGAGTAAAAATACAAAAAAGGTTATTCAAATTCACTAACACAGAAAAACATTTTGACTTCGATGAAACAACTGCAAAATGAGAAAGATGTACATCATAAGAATGACAAATAATGTACAACGTTTGCATGTAAAAAGATTAACAGAGAAGGGGGGAAAACAAAACGAAAACAAATGATTTTGGTTTGATTTTTAAGATAGGTATTTCTTAGCTAAACCTAAATAAGGTGCAGCGAACACTAGTCAATGTCCAACACAGAAACTTGTTGAACAGGAAGCTTATCAGAAAAGATCCTTTAAAAATTGGATGTTGAATGGATTTAAATTATCATAGTTAAATTTGAACTGCAAAACATTATTCCAACAATGCATGTCCTTGCCATTTTTGATGCAAAAACTACAAGAGAGCTTGACTTTAAACTGGGTTCACTTCGGGTTCATTAAACGTGCCACAGGTTGGGCCGGGTTGGCCGTCGGCAATCCGTTCACATCGCACCGCCAACAAAGCATCCAGACGTGAAGCTCAAATGAACCCCCCTTAATTGTACACGGCACACCGGCGCACGTTATTTAAAGGGCCGAACGCCTATTCGAACCGAGAACAATTCGATCCGTTTGCCAAACAACGGCGCGCATATTACAGCGGCGCATGCATAATGCCGCCGGAGGAAAAACGTCCTTTTATTGCCACCGACGGAATGGAAAACCGAGCAGCGCGCAATAAAAAGAAAACCTCCCTAGGGGGGCCGGCGGTGAAGGTGTTGGTGGAAAATAGGACCCGCGCGGAGGGGCAAAGTATAACAAAATAAAAACATCAACCACGTGCTGCATCGCGGTCGACCCGGTAAAGTCTCCCCTGAGGCCGGGGCGGCCCGCCCGGTGGCAAACTGGCCCGCGCCGCTCCGGGAAATGTTTTCTTTTGCACGAAACGAGAAGATCCCGGTGGTGGTGGCGGCGGCGGCGAACGGTGGTGGCATTGTGCATTTATATTGAGCCTGGTTCATTCGGAATCGAATGTCCCACGGTATTACACCGAAACCGCCATCGACAGCAACGGTACACGGCCAATAAAACCGCAGATGGTGTCGTCCGCGTAACCAACCGCTGTGCAGTGTTGCCGTAAAAACAATATCTCTACTGCCTCGACTCTGCCCCAGTGACGACACAATTTATTCCACAACTTCAACAACACGGTTTGGAACCACGCTCCGGTCGCGGTCTCAGGACGTTGCATTCTGAGGTTGTTTAGTGTGGTGTCCTTAGGACCGGTGGACTCTGCGGATCGCATTCGGTAAGCGAATGCTAATGAAATGTGCAAATGGACGAGTTGTAACAAACTTTAACGAATGATATACCTTGCTGTTAGCTACCGAAACTAAAGAAAGAGATAAAGATGGTTCCAGTTATGCTTGGCGCATAAACAAAGCTTTGCAGAAAGTACCCCCGATGTGTGGCCTTCTTACAGCTGCAGCAGACCCATATGAGGTGAAGCGAGCTGATAACTGAGGCTGAAAGCTGATTTCCTTTGCTAGTCAGGGAATGCTTTCCATAAATGACAGATCCAAAATTGATTTAAATTTGTGTTCCTTGGATCAACTCTACACTACATTTCGATAACTTACTGTCGGACAGCACTCAAAACTCGGTCCACATTCTTCCGTGCGTGCCACGGGAACTGATTTGTTTTATTGTTTACTCGTTAAAAAGTACAACGGTAAACCATCCGGAGGTGACCGGAGCCACATTCCCATTACACTGCGCATAAACTGTAATGAGGCATAAAGGCGCAAAAGTACACTAAACTGGCAACACTGGCCCGACCGACGAGGCACACGTGGCCTCGTCAGTAAATTGCGTACACGTTGGCCGGCTTACTTCGCCTTTGCCGCACCGGACTGGCTCCATTCAAGCATTTGTCTCTCTACACTCGATACGTGTTCAGCCCGTGGCCCCGGGACCAACGGAAGTCCTTTTCCTTTTAGTGTTTTAATAAAATGCAATCCATCTAGATGAAGCCGTCGTATTTACAGTAAGCTTGCGGTATGCCCGTTTACTCGCAAAACACCTGCCAACGTCTATTAGGGACGGTGTCGCTCACTCTCTCTCTCTCTCTCCATTTTAGATGCCTTGGCAGTCCTCGGATCGCCATCCGAACGACCGTGTCCGCCCGTAATAATGACGAGCTGATCATTGTACCGCCAGCCAGCCAGCCAGGCAGTGAATATAATTCGCTACTTTACTGCGAGGGCATCTCGTGACGGGGAAAAAACAGGTCCCGGTCCACACTACTCCGGAAGCGCCGGAAATGGCCATGTAAAATTATGAACCTCGCCTAGGGGGCTACCTAATGGGGTAATTGCGGTTTCAAGCGCTGTTCGCAGTGCTCCGAGGAACCGAAGATATCAGCCGTGCTGAGTGCGGCTGAGATACATAAACGCCCCCGGATTCCATTTGCAATGTCCACGCGAAATGGCATCCGTCCTAATGCTGCTCATTTTCACGAAACCGAGGAGATTCCGGTGGCTAAAACAAAATCTCTTTAATGTCCCTATATTATAGGAACATTGGAACACCTCATACATCGTTCCGTACCTGATCCCTGGCCATCCCGGCGAGATGGTCATCCGGAGAGCCGGAGAAAGAAATGGATTCCCCAAATTCCCGGCAGACCACGCAGGTGTACGCATCACACTTTTTCCTGCCGGCCCGTATGTTCCGGTCAATAAATACCCCCTGCGCACGGGGGTGGACCCATTCCGAATCCCATTCTGATACTGATCCGGTCAGCGCGGCAACAACTTCGCGGCGCATTGGCCGGGCGGAGGGATCATCATCAATGTTCATGCACTGTTGGGACCATGCTTCCCAACAGCCGACAACGCAGTAAAGTTTATGCCTGTCGCTGGCGTCGGGCGGACAACATTTTCTCAAGAGAAACATAAATCCCCGCCCGAAAGGAACTAATGTAACGGCGTACGCACACACCACCACGGCGGTGCGACATCTCGCACCCCGCCACACACGGGGTGCCAAAATGGTGCCGACGTCAGGATTTATGAATCCAGATATCAAACCCAGCTCAGACGTGCACCGTTCCCAAACTTCAGGCCAATGGGGTCGCCAATGTCAAAGAGTTGCCGACGCTGAAGGATGGAATCGGAAGTCGAGGCTGCCGTGACTCCGTGCGACATCGGTCGCCTAGTACTAGTAGCGGCGAACAACATCAACGCCGAAGGACGACGACGACGACGACGACGGGATGGTGCAATATATAATAATTTATTATTTTAATAACATTTATTATCGCTCGATCCTTGCTCTAGTTTCCCGGGACCGCCGCGAATGAACGGAAAGAACTTTTTAGTCGACGAAGGACGGTCCGAGAGGGTGGCTACGAGGTTGTGTAGCCGTGATTTCCAAGCAGCTTGTGGTGTTTTCGTCGCTAAAATGCTTGAGTCGATTATTTGGTTTCGGGTTTAAGATTTTCTAATTTGTGTTGCCTTGTTTGCCTGCAATGTCTAAGGCATTGTGAGAGAAGGCTTTGTATTGAAAGATGTATGTAAAATGTGAACAATTCAAACAGCGTATGTTTATAACGGTGCAGGTTATAAGGCCTTACAGCTAACCATAATTCATCCAAAAAGAGAATTCAAGCTACCTTTGAGATGTTTTAGGCAAACAGACCATTTTTAAACGTTAACGTAATTAAATTTCAAAACTTCGCTTAATTAGTTCACCTCAATTATTCCATTTTGCACGGCACGGGTTCTCAGCGAAACTCTAACTTGTTACTATGGTTTTCGCAGCTTACATTCTCCTAAGCCCACTTAAGTTCGAAATAAAAATGGTTAAATACGGTAAAATCTATCTTTCAATAGTTCGTTCACTAAATTATAATATTTTACATAAATTATTTTACAAAATACAAATAGCTTGTGTCATAAATATAATCATCTCCAGACCGTCAATGACTACTATTAACGGTATTAATCACTGCTGTGTTGAGATTCTCCAGTGTCATGTAATTACAGCATTTGATATTTTGTTAGCTGTATTCAAATGGTTTCCTTTGACAATTTAACTGATACCTAAAATTCATTTGTCTTACAATTTAATAGAAATAAGTAAAAAAAAAAATAAAGATCAAATGCAAGTTACACATAAAAGGTTCAATACTTGTAATATCATGAGTTGTCTTTCTTATGCTTAAAATCCTTTCTACTAACAAACGGCCATATTTCATATGTGAACAAGTGATTGGTTATGTAGCCACTATGCAATAACTGGTGAATATGTCTTTAATACTGACTGATTACAAAGATTACTGTTATTTATAGTAATTTATCTAATGTTAAGGAACAACAACGAACTCAATCACACATCTCGTATACCTCATATGCGAAGAATCCTTCGTAACCCCTGTACATTGTTCCACCTCGGCCAGAGCCGAGGCTCGTGTGGTCCAACAGTCATCGTGTACGAGGAGGAGTAGGTATTCTAGCTCGCCCCAGCTGAGCATCCCATCAAAAGTGGATCAGCGCGGACCGAAAAATGTAAAACCATCAAATCCGTGTTCAAATACAATCGTAAAATGCAAACCTCGCCCTCTCTCGGCCCGGGCTCGACCACAAATGTTCTACAAACTTTCCCCGGTGGCTTCCGATTACTTTCTCCCTGGCCACAGCCACCGAGCCCCCCTCCCGGAAGAATGATGATGGCCGGAATGCAGCTCGGGTTGCCGGGCCCGGGTGCACTGTTTATTCACGGGTCCACTCATCCATGTTGCCGGTGCCGGTTCAAAGCCAACAAACGAAATCTGTACGAACTGTTCGACCGGCGATCAAGGACGATCCGATTTTTTGCGCTCCGCACCGAAATATCCTTCGACCATTCGAACTGTTCGAACACCTCACCACCGAGTGGACGAGTCACCCCCGTTTCGTGCGAGATTGTGTTCGCATTCTCGCTCTCGACACAACATGACGCCCCTAATGCGTCCGTAGCGCCTAATCCTTCCTCGCCTTTCGAGCCCGGTGGGGTTCAGCGTGCAGCATACGTACATATTTTTTTTATTAATCATCAGCATTTTGTTTAGCTTACTAACAGCGTTTCTTCCCCGACAGCGTCGGAACATCATCAAACGGAGCACCCTTCCCACGAGCTGATGTTTTCTTTTTTTGGGAACCACTCTTTGCGTTCGTCTAATCCTTCTCCGTAATAGGCATTAGATTTCCTGTCCAGAAAGGGGAAGCTCCGGGACCGGTACCGGAACCGGGGACGCTTCAGGTTGCCGCCGGGATTCGGCTGCGAATCTGACCTTCCCTCGCTGGCGGTGAACCGGTCTGTCATAATTAATTTTGAAGGGTAGGTTTGCTCCTGGCCCATGCAATTTTCCCCTTTTGCCGCTGGTCGGCTGAGAGCGTCATTTTTCGTGTATTGCCTGCTGGTATTCAATTTCTGGCCAAATATTTACGTTTCGCTGCCGGCGGCACAACCCCGGGTATTTTGCATGGTACGCTGAAGAAAAAAGGACACCCAGTCTTGGCTTAAACGATGGGGGCAGACATTATGCACGGGCGGATCAAGTGCATCTGCTGCTCCTAAATTGACGGGTAATTTATGGTGTCTTCTCAAGCTGGCTGGTGAACCGTCGAAGGAGCGGACAGTACAAAATAAAATAGCCCAAACGTAGCGTGTGTAGTTTTCCCGGAAGCTGTCAACCATTTTAACCCATTCAACAGATTTTCAACCATATAAATGTAAGATAAAAAATCTTAAGATAATCGAAACAACATTTCTACTGTTCAATGTTTCAATATCAATATGCTGTTTAATAATTACTATCATTGTTATATGTTTGCATTTTTTCGATCCCTTTTGTCGATTTAGCTAATAATATGTAATATTAAAATAGTTAGCCAAATTTCGAATAGGATTTTTTATTATCAAAGCATCATCCATTATCTAACATCTTTCAATTATCTTTTTTTTTTCAATACAATTATTATTTTTAAATGCTCTAATGTTATCAGCTATTGAATTTCAATCTCCCAATTCCAAAGATGTGCAATCTCCTCGATGTACGTTGCGACGAATACGTTACGCAACTGCTTGCGATGTCTCTCCGGAACTTGTTTGATTGATCATTAAAAATGGCAAACTTTTCATCGGTTCGCATTGATCGATTCACTTCTTGATACCTTCTATGTCACGGCGGTGCGCAATCTATTCATATTTTGTACCCCATGGCCGTATGTTGTCACTTTATGTTGCCTTCTCAAAATATAACCCACCGTCAACAAGAGCAGACAGCCTCTTCGTTAGCGGACTAACTTTTCCGATGCCATGTTGCCGGATGTTGCTGTATAACCGTGCCCAGGGTACGCACAGGATAATTCCCGTACGGAAGGCAAAAAATTTAATAGGTTTACATGTCATTAAATTAGCGTAATGCACGGGGCCTATCCGGTTTCCCGTGTTTGAGTTCCCTGCGTTTGCTGCATCGCATATTTTTCGTTGTTTTCCTATCGGGGGTGTGCGTATTTTTACAACAACGCAAAACGATGCTTCCTACGCTACCGTGCAAAGCTGCGCAATAAAATCTGGTCCGGTGCCGGAAGGCATCGTTTTTAGTTTGCTCTCCCGTCACTTGAGACACTCCACAGCGCACTCCACTCCACTCTTTTTTGCGTGAAAATCTCACAACACACCGAACGAGGATGAATTTAATCTGCCTAAACCAACACACCACTATCGTCGTCGGGCGTCGTTTTTATTATTTACAAAATCTACGACCCTTGGGCAACTTTTCATCTCATTTCCCAGGACTCTTCAGGGAACCGAACCGAAGTTCTACGTACGCTTCGAGTGATCTATTTTTGACAGCCATTGTTATTCACTCCGCTTGTAGCGAATCCGGAACGAAACCCCTCTCATCCGGTCCCATGACCCGCTGCCGGCTAATTGCCACGCGGAAGCCAAACAGGGCACCGTCTTAACGAAGTTCTGGGTTTCCCAAGCCTGGGCTGAAGTGGCTGTCCTCTCTCATCCCTTTCAGGAGCGTCCTCCTCGGGTACAACTCATGCAAACACACGTGCGTACCTCTTTATCAGCTCGATTTGGCTTCAGTCCGTCCGCATGTACCTCGTCATTGTTTGTGTCAGTGGAAAGGATTGCTCCCTACTGCCCTGGGACCCACAGGAGCGATGCTGTTTTGACAGTTGATCAAGCGTTAACGCAGTTTAGGACGAGATAAATAGACGCAGGCATCGATGATGCAGATGCAAGGCACATCCTCCATCGGTCGATCGGTGCACGTGCTGAGCAACTTGAACGGGATCGGTCTTGAGATAATGGCCGGACGTATAATTGCCATTCTGGGGTAACGTAGCGCTTCGTCGGTTTACCCAGCACTATCGCTGGATGTCTTTATTATAGATTTCAATCCAAAAAGCGTCTCACCAACTTGGCCTGCGATGCCTGAGGCTGACGGAACGTAACATGAGAGTAAAATGCAGTGAAATAATTAGTTAATCCTTGTGGATCCTGTGTCCCAACGGCCCAGAACGACGTTTGATGCAATCAGTTTTATGTTGGAATTATTACATAACAAAAATGCGAGATCGTATTGAATGCTTTTTATGACTGATTATGGATTACGCCGCATGAAAATGGATTACGCCGAAATTTTTCAATATAAATTTACAATCCAAATTCTGACTCTTTGAACAGTTTTGATTCAAACAATATAAATCGAATGTAAGGATCTGCTGCCGAGCGTTACACTTTTGTCGGGACAATGCGCTTGCAAAAGCGAAAATACGGCCCGGAATTTTGGCTAACGCTTTATCAAAAAGCCAAGCACATGCTTCAGTGCCGTCATCATCATCATTTCCCCGAATGAAAATTCATATCGCTACGAACATTTGGCATTCGGCCTGCATTCGAGGCTCCATCATTGGCCATCATAAACATGACCCAACTTCACCGCGAACGCCACATCATCGAATATGCCACTTCGAAAACAACCGACCGTTCGCCGGCGCGGGCCTGCGAAAACATCGGAACACGCATCTTCCGGTTCCGACTGAGACCCTCCATAGGTCGTCGTCCGCAAAGTGTACGGTGACTGTCCCGGTGCCACTTTTCGACCGTGACACGATCGTTGACTTCTTCAGCACGTGGCCAACGGGCAATCAGGGATCAGGGCCACTCGGGCATGGCCGCACTGCGCCGAACGAATAATATGTCAGGTCCTTGATGGGGCCTCAACAAGCGGTCCTCGGAAGCGTCAATTCCAATGCTCTGCCCGATGATGGCGTTGCCGGACCTGACCGAACAAAATCCTGCACAAAAAAATCGGTCCACTAACCGACCGCCATTCCTAGCCTAGACACCCCCCCGCGTGTCGATGGTGGCTTGTTTTGCTGTCCGTCGACCGTCCCGTCGGATCGGCAAATCAACGCTCGGCGGCCGAAAACAAGCCTCCGGGCTGCACCTGCAAGCGGGATCACCACCTCCGGTCACATTTAGCGAACCGCCGAACAAAAGCGGTACCAAATAATTGAAAACTCTCCCGACTGCTCCACAAAATCCGGCCGGGTATTTCGGAATCGCTGATGAAAAATCGGATCCGACTCCGGCCATCGGTGTGTGTCCTTGCTCGCCCTCCATCGGGCGATGACGGATGAGCGGCCCGCGAACGGGGAGCAGCCCGCGCCGGTGCTCGCTCATAATCGAGCAATCTGGGAACCAAAACCAAACCGGAAGCACACGGTGTATGCTGCTGAGACCGCTCGACGATGATGCCAATTGGAACATTGTTTTGTGCTTCATTTAATGAAAACTCATAACCCGATCGCAGGCAAACAAACAAACCGGAACCCGCGGCTCCTGGCTCCGAAAATAACCGGCAACCGAAAGTTGGCCACCGATCTCGGGCCGGACCTGAACGTGAACGACACATTCCGACGTACGTTCGGAGACGCAGACCGGAGAACGATGGCAACAATGTGTCATTTTATTTTATTTCCCAAGCGCAAGATCGCTTCCGGCGAGGGACACAGCATATTTGAGTCACGTTTTGGGGTGCGATTTTGTGGGCTTTCGGATGAAATTGAAACTTTAACAGAATTTTTTGTTTGGGGGGACTATATTCCTGATTTTTTTTATATATAAATTTGCTGTGATTTTATATGAAGCCAGTAAACACAATAAATTGGCTTTCGTATCATAAGTCCTATTTGCTTTCATTCGTAGGGAATCAATTTGAATTTACTGATTACATATCTTTTTGCCTTGAGGCGAAAATAGAGGAAAAAATTAGGAAAGAAAATTAAGCCAAGGGCCAGGATTTTGCAAATAACGCGAACACATGTAATCGTTTTTATTTGAAACCAATTCCATCCACCCATACAACATTGAAGTAAACAAACATAATTTCATATTTTCATTTTGTTTCTCTTACTGTATACTAGAACCCGTTTTTTCTCTGCTCGGCAACGACGGATGTCGGGAGATGCGACAAACGGGAGGGTTAAATAATAAGTGCGTTCACATTAATGAGAATCAATAACTTCCTAAATCACTCTGGCGCTCCCCTAGGCCCTGCCGGGACTGAATCTGATGCGAGTTATGCAAACGAGCCATATAAAAAAAAAGTACAATAACCACGATTTTTCTCCCTGTCTCGTTTCCCGTCGCTCACCGACGAACCCACAGAACGTAGTGGTTTTGGGCACTGACTCATCGGAAGTCACTTGATCGCCTTCAACCGCGGCCCACAAGGCAAAGTTGGTGGCACAAGAAATGGGTAAAAAAGGAACAAATTAAAAACTAATCACGGAAAACGCTTATCGACAGGGACATAGATGGATCGCAGATGAAACCCGAAATCGACGAGTTCCGATCGGCAGAAAACCTGCACATCAATTAAATACTCTACAATCGATCGATAAGATCACTCGATATTACGTGCACCGGAAGAAGCAACGGGGGTGATTTCATTGTCCAAGCGGGGAAATACCTTCGTTGAAACGTTGCACGTTTCGTGTCAATACTTTGATGGCGTGAGTCGAGTAAAAGGTTGCCAAACACGCTACGCAACCCTACACTACTGCGAACACCCGCGCTGCGGCCACGGATGCATTTGTTAGGCTTCTCTGGACACGTCGAACATGTCACGAACCGCTGTCTCCTCTCTGTTACTCTCTCTCTCTCCGAAGCGCTCAGAACGCGCCAGGTATGGCACGGAAACCAAAAGACACAAGACACGTTGCAGGTAAGTTTAAAACTAAAATGCGATGAGAAAATCCAAACCGTCGCGCAAACGTGTGTTGGGGAGACAATGGTTTCGGGACCCCGGGCAACCCTTGCCGGTGGCGTTTCACTGACAAAATAAAAATGAAAAATAAAGTAATGGAATATGCAAAAGAAACTGGCCTGCGTCTGTTTTGCCAAGTGCCCAAGGCACATGGCGCGTAGTGTCGATGATGAAGCGATCCGATTTCGGCCCACAGCAGCACTGCAAGAATCGACCAGCGATCCAGCTGATAAATTCTTTAGGCAGCACGCTGAGTAACCGGGCTGAGTAGTTAGTAACGCCGACTGGAACCGGCAGCTCGTGCTTGGCCGCGCTTTCCGCTGCCAAAAGGCGCTCCGTAGCCGGCGTCTCCAGATAAATTGTTGTGCTGCTGCTGTTGCTGCTGACTGCTGCTGTTAGCGCCGGCCGCCAAAACGGCCAGACTGCGCTGCACGTTCGGGCAGATTGAACGGATCAGTTGCTGCACGGCCGGAATCGGTTCTTGCTGTTCCAGTATGAGGCGGCTCTGTTCGACGATCTTCTTGCGCAACAGTGCATTCTTCATGATGGACTGCGTGTGGAGCTGAAGCTCACGCTGGGTCGGTACACGCCCCGGTCCCTGTTGCTGTGCGCCACCACCGGACTGCGGGCGTCCTTTCGGCGGGGCCGGTACACCAGCGTCCCGTGAATTTTTCATCAGCATCTGACGCAGTGACTCCGATTGCTGACTGTTTTGCAGCAATTGCAGCAAGTACTGTTGCTGCTGCTGTTGCTGCATGCGCTGATTTTGAGCGGCAATCATGTCGACCAAATGTTGGAAAGATTTCGAACCACCGTCCTCGGTGTCGGTAGTGTGGCCTCCGGGTGCCGGTGCGTCGTACGGTAGCGAGCTGCGCTCCATACCACCCGGCAGATTCTGCAAAGCAGCCATCGACAGGCGACCGGACCCTGGCTGACGCTGATAGTGGTGTTGCGTGTTACGATCCAGTGCAAACCGTACATGGGGCGCCGAACCGGAATGCTGACCATGCACCGGATGGTGTTGGCGATGATGGTACTGACCAGAATCGCCTGCTCCCGGTGCTCCACCACGGCGGAAGTATTTACTAAAACGCGAACTGTCACCGTCACCGGAATCACCCAGGATCGAGTCGAACTTCATGAATTCCTCAAAATTGGAAACGTTCACGCCGGCTGCCGACGACGAGGACGATCCGCTGGGCCCGGACGAGCCCGCAGTACCGCCCTTGCCACCCTTTCGGGGACCGGCATGACTGTTGTTGTTCAGGTCGGTCACATGCTTCGTCGGTGTGCTGCGAGCCGGCGGAGACGAACTGCTCGGGTTGGAGACACTCTCACCATCGGCACTGCCGGATGTGTCGTGCTTGGCACCGTGCTTCGGATGCACATGCTCGTAATGCATAAGAGCATCGTAAAACGACTGAGCTCGGCTAGGACCCGCCGCCGCAGCAGCAGCAACCGTCGGTGAAGCCTTGATCGTGTCCGTAACGGTGCGCGTCATATCGTCATCGAAACCACGCAACTCGATCGTATCGAGCCGAGACGTCGGCCCAGCGACGACCCATTCCGGTTCCTCCTCAATCACCGTATCCTGCAGACGTACCTGGTGGCTGTCGCCGGCACTGTAGCTCTTCACAATGACGTGATGGTTCCGGTTGCTAAACTCGTGATTACGTCGAAATCTAGATGCGAAACAATCGGGGAGGGTTATGAGTACAGTTGCTAAACGGTCGGTTGATACCGACGAAATGTGGTCACCTTGGCGGATTGAAGCCATTGTCCCGATGACGGTCGTTCGGTTTGCGTCCGGCACCGGAGCCACCAGCGTGGTACAGCTCCTCGTCGCTTCCGCTTGCCCTAGGCCGGAATCCGTTGCGCTGCCAGATCGGATACTGTCCCGTGCGCGGATCATCGATGGCGACCGGCCGACGGTGCGACAGCGGTATCTTCCGGAACGCCAGCAGCTGGGCAAACGTGTACCGTAGGATGGTCGGGGCGGCGGCCGACGTACGGTCCAGGCCGCCCGCGCCACCACCGAACACGATGGCCGGCAGTCCGCAGCTCAAAATGGCCGGATCTAACTCCTTCAGCGGGGTGGCATCTGTAGCGCGATCGAAATCGAAAATTCAAATCAAGATGGAGGACTGACCAGCCCGAAGCACCGGCCGGACCCGATCCGATCGCGGTCAACGCACCTGACTCGATGAGCAGCTCCGAACAATTGTCGTATTGTTCTGCGTGCCGCAACGACGACGATGCCATCGAACTGTTGTCCGAGGTAACAAATTTCATCATACCTTCCGCCGATTCTAGCCGAGGCCAACGTTCGCTTTCGTTCACTTTCCCTCTCACTTCCTCGTTCGTCCGAATGTTTATCTCCTCTCCTCGACGACCTTCTCGATACGCGCCGACACGAGCACACAGCGACGACGATAAACCCGAATACGATGATCGGCAAGCCTTTCTTTCTTCTCCGGTGCAGTTCAATGCACTCTGCACTCCGTGTTTAACGCAAAACACGCAACGCACTGCTTCTATTTAAACGGGGAGAAGCACACACTTCGGGGCTAACAGATTAAAATTGATTCCTAAACTATTCCTTCTCGCGGTGCACGGCACGGAACATACGACGCGATCCAAGGCGCGAAACGACGATAACGCGAAGAAACTGTTGCTCCAGCACTCGTGGCGCGTTGCAGGATGTTCGCAGCTTCCTTTTTCTGGCGAATGGCCTACTATTGCTTGCTGGTTGCCACGAGCGAGAGTATACAATTTACGATTCCGAATTACGAACTCCGAACTCCTGCCACTTGCTTTCTTCTAGGGCGCTCTGCAGCCTAGCCAAATCGAGCAATCTAAAATCCGCTTCCGCTTTGCACGGTACGTGAGGAACTACTGATGAGCCGGCCGGCCGATGATCGGTCAAAGTTGGGATGGCGAGACCGATCACTTCTACGCACGAATGCGAGCCGAATGAAGAACACAATGTCATCGCCCGGCAGCAAATGAATCGAGACGACGACACGGGAAAGGAAACAAATACCGATCTTTTTTGCAATTGCATGATATTTAATTATCATTCCAATATATTTGGAGCTCCGAGATTAGGGAGTGCTGTGTGTGTGTTACAGTTGCATTAGCTGATACTCTTTTACGGTGGTTTGTTGCCGTTCGAGCACTGCGTTACGACCGCTGCGCCATAACCCGCAAGTCAACCATTCCCACAAAGTGTGGCAAAACTCTAGAACGAAGATAAAAGTTGTGTCAAGAACTGTTGCCGAGCCGGCGAAAACACTTGCCGGCTGTGTGTGTGTGTGCAAGCAATAGCGGCCAATTCGATGATCGGATTCGAAAGCTGTACCGAGATTGAACGAATGGAATGCGTGGTTAGCCAGAAACTATCTATTAAAATGCATCACGAGTGTTCTATGGGGAACAGTATATTAGATTTCGGACACGTGTAAAAGCATCTCATTCGTTGGAGAGCACGGATCGATTTACGGTTGCTGTTAGAAACAGAGGACACACTTTGAAACAGACGAAAAAGAAAACTGTTGACGAACAAATGAAAATCAGCTTCCACGAATTGTTAATATACGAGCGAGCATGGGTATGAAACGAAGAAACAACACACACGGTCGTTAGTATTGATATAAAACCACGCTGTTTATTATATTTTTCTTTTTCTGAGGTCTGCCTAAATCTGACCAACCCATGTCCCGGCGGCACACACCAACCTGTTGCCTACAGTCCACAAGGACACCTTGATAACGAATGCTTCATTAGAACTCCGAACCTCCGATATCCTTAATGGTTACCACCCCTCAGGAAGGTGGTCTACGGTTGGTTAACATGAATTTGATTACATGGCAGTTTTTGATTGTAAATCATACCACAACAAAGGCAGCCGGGACCAGTGACCTTCTAATGTTTCAACCGTAACTAAAGGCGTACATAATTATTTAATGTTTTCATTTTCCATCTTATGTTTTCACCAATTCTACTCACTTAACAAATGCTATCTAACAGATCGCTTATCCGACCGTTGGAAGCGACTAAAAATCACGTTCGAGCCGGGGCCGGGTGCCATTTTATTGGGAGCTTTACATAAATGCTTGGCTAGTTTCGTTGCATGTATTGTTATGGGACTTGCTCGAAGGAACACAAACACCTAAATCATTGGCCAAACTACTTTAAGTATGTTCTGCATAGGCTTAAAATGGTCACGATTGTATCAATGGTTTGTTAGTCAAAATGCATTTTAACTTAAATGACCAGAAAGTTCATCTAATTTTTAAACTATTGGTTAACATTTGAAGTGATGGATTTCATCTCAAAAGTATGGCAATAAAGAATGCTGTTGGCAGAAGGAAAAAACTCAATGACATGCGAGATATTGAGACTGTGGTTAGAAATGCTGCAAAATAAACCAATAATCGAAATGAAAATAACACCAAATTGAATGCATTAAAGATAGACTTGCTTCTCGAGCGTGTGGCGACCACACAAATCCGTCCCAAAAAGGTGACCTAATGTTCGAGGACATTTCGTATTAGTATCAACCCGAACTGCATCGTCGTGCTGTGATACGACCAAAGGCACACAGAAAGAAAGGTGAAGGCCGAAAAGAATAACAACTCCTGCAGTACACCGAGGCTCGATTAACAGGCCGAAACAAACCCGAAAAAGCGTTCAGGACGAACTGAAACGGAACTGGTGCATTTTCGTCCGCAAAATGCCGAACTCGAGCTGCAAAAACCCAAAACTCCGCGAACAGCCGACCGACGAGGCGAACGCAAAACAGTAACGATCTGCCATTTGCCAGGACCGTGCCCAGCGGCTCCCGTACCGAATTTTATCCGTACGGGAGCATCGCGCGAGCGAGAGTTGTGAAAATCGGGAACACAAAACCAGATGAAAATCAATTTAAATTGAATTAATTCATATACCCAGCCCGGGGGCCGGCCACCAGCGTGGGCGGGGTGTTTTAAATATCATTTTAATTGTGCCATAAGCAAAACGGTAACACCGAAAGTGTGCACGCCGGTTGGGCCGGTTGTGATCGGCCGGTCGGACTGGGCTTGATTTCGTTATTTTTGTTTCGATCACCCACAGTCCCGGTGGGCCCGCCATCCTGGCTCGCGGATCCAGTTTTATCTGGCCGGGGCTAGAAGCAATAGTAGAGCATTTAACAAAAAACGGATCCCCGGTTGAAAGCAATACTGACCGTGGCCACTGACACTGACATCCGGCACTGTGCTGCCGAACCTGCACTTTGGCAATGCTGGGCCCGGGGTCCCGTGGTCCCGACTGCGCAAGCTATCCTTTTCCATTATTTATGCTTTTTTATTATCGAATTTCAATCATCATTATCGAACGATCGGCATACAGTCGTATTTATTATCGTATTATTCGATTTTTCATTTCATCCATTGCCGTCGCTGCGATTCATTTTCCGGACTGCGCAGGGCGAACCATCAGCATCATTTCGGACGGCACATCCAGATCCAGAGGAAAGTGCTGAAGCGTTCGCGCTCGGTTCTTATCACACACCGGAGCTGCTGCGTATCGATTGCGCTTTTCTGCTTCGCCTCCGACCGACCGGAACGAATATCATACGAACCTCAAATGAATTTAGCCGGAGGAAATGTACGCATAAATCCGTCGCGAAATTAACTCCATTCAGCGGCAGGATTTCGGTGGCAGCACCGCAGCATTCGGAGGCGTCTTTTCGTGATCGTAATTAGTATCAATTTAACAAATTGTAGCGCGAGGACACCATGCGTAGTTCAGGCCCGGGTAAAAGGGGACCGACAGAGCCGGTAATGGCATGAAATAATTACCGGCATTTCGGATCAGACACATTATATGGTGACATTCATCCAAGAGCTAAGAACTTTCGTGGTCCCTTCTAGGAAAACGTATGCCGCGCTGGAGGAAAATTTCGAAGGAATCATGCGACATGAGCTTTTCCCGTCCAAAAAGCATTGGTGAATCAAATTTTGGACTCATAATTTACATTATAGATTTGATACTTGGAACATATCATGCGATTCTTCCACTCCGTGGGTGCCGTTCTGCGAACTTTTTAAAATTGCACGGTGATTAAGATAAGTAAAATTGCTAGTAACAGATTGGTTCATGAAACCTAAAGGCATCTGGCACGAACGCTCGAAATAGATAAAAAATAAATGTCAATGCTTAACCAAACCTTGATATTGATGAATTTCATCATCGATTGCTGAGCAAACCAATTGCAAAAATAATACCACAAAAACTCTCAACTCGACCCGAAAACCCGTTCTTTCTCGAAAGTCTTTCGCTTGATACCAACGGTTTACCTGAAAACCCAAATCATGGAAGAAAATCGTCCACCGTTTTTCATTACACGATCAACCAATTATTATTCAATACACTACGTACTATAAATTTAGCCTAAACGTTACCGTGGTGAGCCGTTTCCCGCAGATATAGTTTCCCTTTTGATTTTACAGTAAAATTGTACAAATATATGATAGCCTACACGTAGATGGGGTGAAATACACAGTTTTCAACATTGTTCATCAGGCGTCATGCGCTCGCGAGAGATGATCGGTGGATAGATAAATAAGCAAAACCTAAGCCTGGGATTTGGTTGGAGAAAAAGAAACACAAAAATAAGCTACAAGATGGGAAGCACGGGACCAGAGAGATATGATACAAAACAGCTATTGCCTAAAGCCGTTCACCCATCCATTCACAAACCTATCCGCTGCGGAAGCGTACACAAGGAGAAATTGTGTTTCTCGCAATATTCCTATGGAACCGTAACATTGGTTCTTACCGGTGGTTAAAATAAACAGTTTTAAAATGCTTCGTTTCGCTCGTAGCGACGGTAATGGTCCTTAAACTATCGCTCTGCTCAGTTTAGAATGCGACTACGGTAAGGTTCGGTATTCGGTCTCGCTATTTATACGTTCACTGATCCATCAGTTTTTGGTCAGTTTGGATGAATAACTTCGTAACTAAAATGTTTCATATCGCGTTATTACCCTCAGCCGTACCCACCGCAACAACACACAACGCATTCACTCACACACTAAACATACGTTTAGTTGATCACAATCATCGATTCAAGCAGTATCACTAGCAGGGCTTGCGCAAGCATTGTGCTAGGGAAAGCGGCAGGATCTTTCACCGGTCATTAGTAAAATGTTACTCCAAACGTTAATTCGTACGTTTCTTTAGTCATTCGATTAACAAATGCGCTCTGTTTGGGCGTACACAAGCGTTCGCATGGGTAAACGAGATCAGGTGTTGGTGTTGCAACAAACATTTACGTGCCAGATGAGTGTCAATTACTGAAACTATTGACCTTAAAGGAACGTTTGCCTACAAACGAAGTTTACCTATACAGAAAACTTGACCACTAGTAAACAGGCGATGATCTGATCCCTTCGCTTTTCTTTCTATTTGTTTTTCCTATGTACGCTTCACTAACTTTCCTACTCGCGCATACTATCATGATCACAGTCACGATTGATCGCCCAATGTCGCCCAATCTTTTCCACTTTTGCGTCGTTACACACGTTACCTTCAAAGTTTGCACTGGGAGAGAATACTCGCTAGGAACCTCTTGCAACAATATCCTGCACTTTTCTCAAACAAACCCAACACACACTCACACACATAAAACGTGGCACAAGATATGATATGGAACACAGCGAGCGAGAGGGTAAGCAACGTAAACGAAAGGCCACGGTAAGCAATGTAAAAACATGTTCAGTTAACTAACGAACCGAAACAATTCGAACTAACTAAGGCAACGGTGTACTACTATCACTCAGGAACCCTGCCATTAACTAATTCTCACTCACTAACTAAGCAAGGCAAACTCAAGTCACGCTCCAAAACACTTTACCACTGCTCATGTGGCTCATTGTTCCGTTCTTATTGTGTTTTGCCATCTTAACCACTAACCGTGGAGACATGGAGTTTGCGCCACTGACGCCCGGGATTTACGGTATGCTGAAGTAGTAGCCACGAACAGTACACACGCGGGAAGCATTCCACGGAAGCATTAATGGTAGAGGTACTAAAAGCATCGATCGTCACACAAGCAACGACAAGAGAGACTGAATGGGAGTCCGCCATTTTCTGGGCGGCCCCCACCGAGGGGCGGGATGTGTACACACAATTATTTCCTTATTTTTGGCATTATCAAAGGTTAAAATGATGGCCAAAATGTTTTTGCGGTTCCTTTTTGTGATGGCCAATGGATTGACTGTGAAGGTGTGTGTGTGTGTGTTTTTCGAACCATGATCCTAGCAATTATCCTTCCTAAAATGGTTTGTGCCCAAAATGATCGCCACCAACACACATTCATCTCAAGCAGTTTTGGCCGTTTTCTCTCATTTTTTGTGTTATTGTTTTTACGTTTCTTTTTTGGTAATGGAGCTGTGGAGCTGATGTGTGGACATTATGGTTTTTAGTTTTTCAGACAAGAGGAAAGCGCTAACTAACTTTTTGCCAGAGCCTTCTTTTTCCTTTGTACTAGAATGTCGTGGAACGGATTGTGGCTGATCGACTGGTTCAGGCGGCTGATCCACTCCAGCTGCTCCTCCTCGGTTGCGGCGGACATGCGGTAAACGGTGTGCTTACCTTCCACCACCTTGCCCTCGCTGTCGGTTTTGCAGGCCTTGATAATGTCCGCCCCGCCGCTCGCGTGCAGCTCGAAGCAGTGCGGTTTGCTGCGGTCCGTTACTTCCCGCACCTGTGTGTGTGTGTGTGTGTGTGTGGGAAGAGGAATGTGGTAAATTTGTAATTGTTTGCGAGTTTTCACATCGGTTTTCCACCGAGCGCCCACCACCACACGTACCGCAATGTTTTCCAATGGAATGATGCCCCTCGGCTCCTTGTCGGTGGTGTACTCGAAGTAATACAGACAATTATCGTTCAAAATGAACCAACGGCGTTTCCACGATTTATACCTGGAATAGTGAAAAAAAAAATCGCCGAGGTTGGTTCCGAGTTCATGCGCGATTTAATGTAAAACCCGCCACTTACCTTCCGCCTTGCTTCCACAGCCAGCCCTCCTTGTCGGGATTGAAAAAGGTGTGCATCAGATCGTTACCATCATCCTGCGGTATTTTGAACGGCTCGGCACGTATCGACTCGTACAGGGACTGTGAGAGGACAAGAGCAAAACTGAGATCCTGCGGACGGGCACAAGAATTCGATAGAGAACATACCTCCAAAAGCTCGCGTGGAAGATCACCACCGTTGTTGATACCACGGTTCATGGAAATGAACTGTTCAACCGTAGGCTTTTCCTTGACCTACGTTAATGTTGGCATCGATCATGGAAATATAGAAGAATGTAAAAACAAAGCTAATCAGTACGTGTTGTGGTACAATATAGTTTAGTGTGTTATTCCAGGAACATTGAGCCTCAAATGTTTAACTCAATCCAATGAAATCGACGCGCAATCACGCGCTTGGTATGTAATCCAGTTTATGACCAAGGATCAAAGGCCGTGCGAGGATATTAAATTCCGTTTGATGTTTACAATTGGCCTCCTAACCTCCGTGTGCGTTGGTGTTTCCAGCAGTTGGTTCAAATTATGGCTCACATTTGGTATGCGCTTCGAGCTGGAAATCAGTTCGTTGTGTTACGATAAAAACACAATTCGCATCGCCCGATACAGCAATCACGACGTGCGGTTTAGTTGTGTGAGCCAAGGCCAGGAATGTTATCGAAGTGGAATAATGTGCTGTGAAATATTCTAGAGCCGGCTCATGAAAGATAACATGGTGCTCCGTTGGGCCTTTGGGATTGAACGAAAATTTTGCGTGAAGGTACCTCTATTTTCAGACATTACCTTTTGCTTATTATTCAAATACTACTCTATTTAACGATTCAGTAGAGCGCGATCAATTACAAAAAGCATTCACTACACAATAAACCGCACCAAATCTAACAGAACGACACACGATTGAAGCCGGCACCAGAAAGCTAAATTTTACTGGCCGGACAGCTGGCCACAACTCGCCAGTCTTCCCTGTACATCCCCCCGTAATGCCAGAACACCATCATCCGTCCCCGTATTGATTCGGATTCTGCTCCTGCAAGCGGGAGCTTATTAATACGATTCGGGGCCACCCGGTGTTTAGGTCGATGTAACACAAACATCAGAGCAATTGTGCAGTGGGTGAGGATAATGTAAAATTTTCCATCCCATTGACCGGAACAAACCCGGGCAAGCTTTGAAGAAAAGGGGGACCCTCCCGGCAACCAGTGAGGGGTTGCACTTGTTGGCCTGGAAATACCACATCGCGCGTCCGGTTGATAATTAAATACAGTAATCTTGATATTTCCATCAACAGTGTTCAGCTCGCGCTGGTTCCATGCAGCGTAGCGGCGGAACGAGTTGGGCGGTTCCCCGGACTACACCACCAGCGCGCACGGTGCAGTCATTAATGACAAGCTGGCCGGCGGGATGTGGGCCGGCGGTGAACCGTCGGGTTACTCGTCGGCAGTGGGTTCGCATTTAAATTATGCTCATCTTCGGCACCCGCGGCCTGCGAAACGTACCGAGGGATTATGGAGCGACGTGTTGAGCATGATGATGGCAAAACTCAGCACGTAGCACGTGTCCGTGTTGGTGAAGATGTCGGGATTGAGCTGGCAGTACCGTTGAGCGAAGCATTCCATCATACGATCGATCTTCTGCGCCTCACCGGGCAGTCTGAATGACCAGAGGAATTGCCTAAAAACCAGAGCAAATCAGAAAACATTAAATTATGAAGCTAGTTAGGTGAAGTTCGTCCATTTGTCCGACAATGCCAATCGGGGGCAGTTTTGATTTGGCCCTTACCTTAAAGCTTGCACCAGTATCAAGTTCGTAAAATCGTGCAGTTCTACGAAGGCCTTCAACACCTGCTCGTTGAAGTCATTTTTCTCACCCAAATAATCACCTGAAAGTAGTGGAAAGCGAAGGAAAGGTACGGTTTTAGATGATTTATTCATTTAAGCCTATTAATCGCGGCGGCGCGCAAGGCGACACGAAGCACTCATGAAGGTGGTAATCGCTTAAATAACGTTTAATTTAGTACGGCATACGCCCGTCGGCTGCGCTATCAACTCCGGCGTTGCCCACACATCCGGGCCGTTTATTTACCATATTTGACCGGCAGGAAAATTTATTGCTACCATCGGAATGATTTAAAATGGCAACTATGTTTGTATCATCCTTTTTTCCGCACTCCCCGAAATTGCCCACCGTCAGTGGCGGCCAGTGGCCAGTGGAGGATCACAAATGAACTACCGGATTCACAGGCATCCGTAACGCGGAGCGGCCGTAGGTAAGGTTCACCGGTACCTTCTCTCTTCCCCCCAAACCCCCATTCGTTGAGCATTCATTTCAAACGAAAATTATCACATTCGCGAATATAAATTTATATTCCCGCTCGCCGCTTGATGGGCGCGGCGCACGCGGCTTCCGACGCGGTTCGGGGCGGTGGGTAGAAATGTGTGCCAAAATAACAAACTACCGTTCAACCGCAAACAACCATAACTCCCACCTTCCCCCTGACCACCACCATCATCATCAATCCATCATCTCCACTGGAACCGGGGAACCGCAGAATCCGGAACACACCGCGCTCCATCGGGGGAGGGAACAGACTGACCGGAATGGCGCCGTGGGGTAATACAGAGTGTGGACAGGCGCGCAGGCAAAAACCGTGTATGGCGCACCCCCCCGGCTCGGCCGTTGTTGGGGGCGCGCGATTGTGGAACATAAAAAGAAAGAAAACAATTTAATTTTTGTTTTAATCGCTTTTTATCAACACGATATTAATTATTTTTGTTTATTTTTATGAGCGATCCTCGCCCCCCATCGGCCCATTATTGGCCGTGCCCAGGTGTCGGGTGGGAAATTTGGGTTACCTAGCCCCACCGTGGTGGCCGCCAGGTGGTGAAATAGCACCCGCATCGCGGATATTATTAATTACTCATCCCCATCGCGGCGAAAGGGCTGGTTCGTGGTTTATCATCTCTCCCGAGCATACATGTAACGGGTACGGCCGGAATCGGAATCCATCCATCCGAACGATGCCGGCACCCCACATTCCCTTGGGATCATTTCATCTTGGGACGCGCAAAAGCCTATGACGGAGAGTCGGACGCTGATCCATCAAAATGCTCCGACAGATCGATCCGACGTTACCAGAGAGCTGATGCGATAACGTCACGTGGTGAGATAAACAAGTCTGCGGAGTTCAAAAACTACAAAAGTCTATTGACAACGGTGTACAAAAAGTGACAAAAACAGCCAATCAACCCAAAACGAATATTAGCCGATGACTGCGCTGTGGTTAAATGTCGTGAGTTGTTCGACGCATCTGGGGTTAAAGATAAGCTGAAAGTTTCTATCTCTACACATCCCGCGACAGGTTGAACGTTGACAATAGATAAAGCATCACAGCGATAGGTGGGTGATGGGCGTGAATAATGCAAACAATGTTTTACTTTCGCCAACTAACGATGATAACCGCTATCATTGGCATGAACATGATACGCTTTGATTTGTTTGAACACCGAGCTCTCGTGGTAGGATTGGATTTTCGGATAGCAAAATAAATGTAACGGATGCAATAGATAACATTGTTTGAGCGACGTTTACATGTTAGGGTTTCATTTAAACTATTAAAAGTATGTTACTATGTAAACGTGTGTATCACATCGTTCCAGCGGCCAAATTCCTGGGTGACCCGGCGCCGGGGGTTTAATTTATAGATCTGACATTTTTCCCATCCATCGTGTGACGGAGCATTTTTGCCGCGGGTAGCGAAGCGCTTAATTTGTGAATTAAATTTTAACAATTGATGCGCATCCCGTAATTCATCCGGGAATGGCGTTTCGATGTAGCACCAGCATCGGTAGCAAATTGAAAAAGGCAATTATTTTATCTCAGCTCATCATCGGTAAGCCCCACCTGTGCCAACCCTGTCACAGACTCGAAAAAAAGGTGGCCGGCGAACAGTGTAACACCGTGCGCTCACCCTCCGCACTCAGACTGCGCTACTTACCCAAGGGGTCCAAGGATCGATTACACGGATCGAGAGGCTAATTGCACTGCCCGCTTTTTTGTCGCCTGTTCCTTGTTTCGCTGTTAAAATCCAATCCAGCGAGAGCGCATAATTAGTCAATCGATTATTTCGAAGAACATCGTCGAGCTGCCGGCTACTAATGCACGGCCAAATGCACGCGCGAAAAAGTGAGACCTGCATATTTAACTTTCCCCCCGAAAAAAACGGGAAGGAAAATGAAAACAACTCTCTTACTTCTGCCGGTGTTTGACATAATTTTTGCCGGTGCAGTGAGAGTGGTGAAAAATATTGCATCGATCGAGCATTCGAGATTCGAGTGGTTCCGAGGGCGGTGTAATGTAAAATGACTGATCCCTCTTCCGAGAGGGCACATGCGACGCGAGCATAAAAACGTCGGCCCCGAACATGGGGTCGGCGGCAAAAGGTGTGACAGCATAATGCAGGCAAGATAAATGTGTGTGTCCGGCATTCTGTCCGGCTGTCCAAAAGTCACCATACGTTGCAAATAAATCCATCGAATTTATGGTGCAAATTATTTCGTGCTGGGATGATGGGTTTCGTCGATGCGGGACACAACATCAATGACACTTTCCACCGTATAACTTTATGTGGCCATGTGGTGGTCCTGTGCGCATTTTGTTGATTGTGGAGAAATTGGGCTACCGTCCGAGAATTCGCCAGATACTCACCGATCGCTGTTTTGTTGAGTCCTTCGCCTTTGTAGAGAAACTGAGCTACATCCTGTGCGTCGGTCTTGAGAAGTTGGTTTTCGTATAAAAATTCTATGCCTGCAAACGAAAGAGTAAAAACAAATTACAAACGGCGATAGTGATCGTTAAACAATAGTTTTGTTGATAGGTTGGTCTTTAAATTCTCTTTAAACGATACTCTGTTACTAGAAATTCTTATCACTTATTATTATTAAATTCTTTTTGTGAAGGTCTCTATTGAAGTCCAAGTTTTCAGAAGGTTATTCGTTCACATGCTGACCACTTATGAGCCGTTCAACCCTCTTGCGTTACATTGCACTGCACACCACAAGACGATTGCTGACAAGCTTGGCAATTCTAGGTGCAAGAATGAAGGCCATGTATTACAATCCAACAAATTTAACGACTCAATTAGATTCCAGCAACAGGTTCCTCTTCCAAACCGTCTTTAAATGAAAGGAAAGTGGTAATTCTCCGAGAAGACTGACCGCCACACCAGACGCTCCATTTCGACTCAGGAACTCAGGCAAGGATGTTTAACGGATGTGAACGATTTAATTGAACGGCCAACGACACCCACTCATCAAACAGGCGTGGCTGTGGGTAAGCAATAGGTGAAGGCGTTTTCGACACTCCCCCGGGGCACCGGCTTGCGGTGGTAATTAATACGTCTGCGAAGCGTTGATTTATTGAACTGTGGAGAACTGGACGTTATTGCAGTGCCAATAAGTAAGGGAGCTTAAGCATGTTTATGAAGGCAGCAACAAATCAACGGACGCTGAATAGTGAACGGCGAACCAAATACATTCCGTTCACACTTGACTAACATAACCTCAGCAAATACTAAACTTCCTTTTTTAAACTTATTATTTCATGATAAGGTCATTGTAGTTTTGATCATTGTTTAGTTAGAAGACCAGTTTAACGTATTTCCCAATTATTCATCAAAAAAATATAAGTGAAGAAAATTATTTAATTCGTTTCCAAAAGGTGTTGGCGCAGAGTAATTCGCGTCACAAAAAGAATCCTTGTGCCACCAACCAGAGTTTCAACCACATCGCAACCCGAATAGGAGCTTCGGGAACGGTAAGCTCACCCGAAAGGAAAGCTAGCGTCCGGCTTCGCGATGGAACCGGCCGCAAAGGAACTTCCTTCGCACGTACCTTTCTTTGGATCCATGTTGAACTTTTTCCTCCCCAGCGCCATCTGCTTGTCTTTGTTGGAATGTTTGTTCTCCTCCTTGCTTTCGTGCGCTTTCATTTCCGATTCGACCTCAATCAGCTCATCGTTGATTTGCTGTTGGAGATTAGAGGAAAATACATTAAATTGGAGTACAGCAAAATAAATCGAAAAGCTACTGTAAGCATCGCATTTTGGCATCGTTGTTGTTGGATTCGCACGAGGGACACCTCATCGCCCATCATTACCTTCCGATCCGGCTGGGAGCAGCTCCGCTTGTAGACTAGATTGCTTTTGTTTTTACAGTTATTACACATTTTCAACACTTTGGTAACGGGGAACGCCGCGACGGGAGCCACTGGTTCGCCGGACGGACGAACGCCATTGCTGCTGGGTGCCACCGCCGCCGGCTGATGGGGGTAGTTCCGGTTGAACAGATCGGCACTGTCGTCGATGTAGTCGAAGTTGCTATCGTCCAGTATGCTGAACTGATGCCGCAACGATCGATCCTGTGACGCTCGGCGGCCCTCCTGGGCGTTGTTGTTCAGTTCGGGATACTTCTTCGGAGGACCGGCGGCCACCGACGGTGGCTCGATGTTACCTGAAGCAGGTAATCGTGGCGGTGGTGGGATTGTGGACACTTCGTCCAGCGGACAGGGGGCACCGTTGTGGCCGAGGGCGTTCAGGAAGTTCTGCTTGCTCTCCTCGACCAGCTGCCGCAGGTCCAGATTGCTGTTCAGCAGTTCTCCGTTATCGCTGAAGATCAGCCCGACGCGGTACGTCCGCTGTCGGTTCATCACCGTGGTCTTCGTGACCGTCGTAACCGTCTTCGAGCAGTACACCCGTTCCCGGCGGCGCCGCAAACTGTTCGTTTCGTACACCGCCGGTGTCGCCGTTGTGGCGCCATCTGGCGAGGAACCAGCCCCGATACCGGCCCCGGTGGCAGCGTCATCGGGTTTGGAGCTTAAGGCAAGGTTACTGTCGGAGGATGAGCTCACCCCCGGAGGTAGCAGGTCGTTCAGATGCCGCGCCACGGTCGTCGTGACGGTGGCCGTCGTCGAGATGTCTGCGCTCGTTTCCTGTGGCTCGACGGCGCCGAGCTGGACGTACTCGCAGGTACACCCACTGTCCGGTATCCGGCCCTCGATGGACGAGCTGCTCACCGACACCTCATCGAGCCGATGGTTGCCGTGTTGCAGCGCGGATCCATTCACGCCACCGTACAGCATCCCGTTGTCGGCCGATAAATCGACGCAGCTTTGCTGCTTCGGTTTGTCCGGTTCCAGCACGGACTTCTTCGCCTTCGGCTGCCGGCGGAGCGACCAGAACCAGTTGCCCTTCTTGTTGCTGGCGCTATCGCCTCCGTTGGCAGTCGGTGGCATTGAGGAGAACATTTTGGACTGCCACTTTCAACCCGGGACTGCGCTGCCGGCTAGTGGACGCTCTTCCGCGGTTCGAGGCACTGGGTATCGGGTTCACAGACGCACGAAGAATTCAGTCGTTCATGGAGTGGTAACACTTTTCATAACATCGCGTTCCGCGTGAGTTGAGTGCAGTTAAACCGCAGACACTTGAGGCAATTTTTAGATCCTTTCACTGGAGCACTTCATTCGAACGTTCTAAATGGCCACGCACGCAAGTTGGTTCCGTTCACTTAGTCGGCAATTTTCGGGAAATTCTTCTCTGTTGATGCTAAATAACTAAAGTTGTGTTTCGTCAAACGTTAGAAATATGTGATCGATTGTACTTTTTCGGACATTTTTAAATAAATAGATTAAGTGTTAAGGCCTATTTTAAGTGTCGTTGAGAACAGTACCCAAAGACGATACGGACCTATTCTCCGACAACATCTTGGACCACAAACACTCGGAACCGCTCCGCCGCCTGAAACCAATTGTTTTCACCATCGAAAATCCGTCGAAACAAGGTGTGATCCACATTCCATTCACATCGGATTCCATCTAACCCAATTCCAGCGTGGCCTAAACCGTGGCGCAGTACACGACTAACCCACATTAATCGATCCCGGTGGCACCATCCCGCCAACCATTCCGAAAGGGTTTAATTTCGCGCGCGTAAAGTTTGATTGCCGCATCGAATGCTGGCTAGTGGGGGAAGTAGTTCTCCCCGATCCCTTGCACCCCTCCCCATCCGGTCTTCCGCCTGTTGATGAAATGGAATTTTGCTCGATCAAATTAAATTGGCCGATTTCCGTGCCGGCTTCTCCCGACCGAAGCTGGGCGCGGTTCCGGTTCGCTTCGCGGGATGGATTGGTTTCACGTAAAACCAATGGCACGCTGGCGGTCCCACACACACATACACCCTCTCTCTGTGTGTCTCTTTCCCCGGTGTTTCCCCGTCGGCAGCATTCCAGAAGCAGAGGCACTTTTGGAGTGCAGTGGTCCCGCCGCGTGGTGTCTTGCGCTTGACGGACAGCAATTATTTCGAGCACTGCATGATTAAAGTGCCAATGTAGCATTAAGCGTTTGTCGGCCGATTAGAAAGCGAACTGAGCCGCATCGGCCAGACCCCGGTTGTGTTTACGAAAACTGCCAGTTTTCAGATCTTGGCCATCGAGGACTTGAGAAGCGAAGCTGTTTTTCAAATAAACATTCTCTACTTTACACCACAAACTTTGATGTCTGGCCCAGCGCGTATGGCTCCTTTGATGGTATTCAAAACAGCTTAACGTCACAAAGCACAAGAGGCGCGCGTCTAAAAGGATGATCAAGTTAGATAAATTAATTTTAAACCCCGTGAGACCCGTAGGACTTTCCGGCAAACGTGCACCCCGGTTGTGTGCTCAAAATCTGCAACGGAGTGAACGGAGCAAATCACCTTTTAGTAAATCTAATAAAATGGGTAAACTGCGGCTACTTCCCTCGTTAGTCAGAACGGCGTGTGTGTGTGCGGATGATGATCACACAAATGGTATGTCATATATTTCCTCCGCAAACCGACCGCAGCAGCGCCCACGGCTTTGCCATTTCCAGTTTGGCCCAAACCGGCACACGGGCTACACGGGGGGGACCATCGTGACAGGTTCACTTGCAGGAAGATAAACTCCTCAAACTCCGTGGATTAAGTCCATCGCCTTTGGCGGGTGGCGAATCGCGGAGCCCCACGGGTTGTGGAAAGGGTGTCATTCCTCCCGGTCTGGCGGCCACTGTTGGGCAAATAGTGCACACGCGCACGCGTCCGAGGCGCTACCGATATCTTCATCCCCGAAACGAGCTCCATTCCAAGGAGAGGGTATCAGGCGACAAAGCGTCCACGAGAAGCATGGTAGATTTAATTCAATTTATTCCAATTATCGTTTGACGTCTGCATCGTCGTCGTCCGCATGATGGCATCGCCATGATCGGGCGGAGGCCTTCAACTGGTGGATTATGTCGCCGTTCCAGTAACGAGCGGCAATAGCCGAACAATGCAGCTGTCTTTTAAAATGTCACATAAGGCTATTGCTTTCTGCTTAAGTAGGTGCGCCACGCGTCCATCGGTCTGGCACCAGGAGACCCCACTACATGATATGAAAGGTGATGTCTTTTAATATCCAAACAAAAACACAGTTACGTTATTATGTGAGAGAGTATGCAAAAGTATTGCAGCACACTGTCGGGAATTGCAATTTACACTCAAAAAAAGAGGTGGAACGCTCATCCTCCCATCCAAGTGTTAATCCAATTCCCAGACGCAGGCGACGACCGTGGCCAATGTTGATTGAATAAATTATGAGCAGTAAAAATTAATTTTACGAATTATGAATTATTAACCCGATAAATGTGGGGTATGGCTCGGATCAGGTGGTATAATGGGTCGGGGTATTTCTCCACCTGTATGGACCAGCGCCACACCCTGTCGTCGGCGAATTAATTCATCGAACAGAGAGTGAAGTGTAAAACGAGCGAGCGATAGGACCGCCGGGGCCAAGTGCATACATTAACAAATTGCACAATGGACCGTGCATGATACGGCGGTGCAGCATAAATTGATAAGTTGCCTGCAACAAGTGATCCCTTTCTCTTTGTGCTGGCGGCAACATTCTTTCGATGGCACTGCCATCAGTAGAGACCCATCATCAGTAGGATTGTTTTTGCGACGTACCGTACGTTATATGGTTTATACGAAATGAAACATTCGCTAGTAAACAAAAATTTCATGGTGGATTCAAGAACTATGTGTAAGAGGAGCGGTGAGTCCATCCTGATGAGCTCATGATGAGCGCAGTGGCGAACAAAGAATTTATCTCGCAGCAGCACACATTTCGCGCACGTTGCAGGCGAAATATTTTGATGTAAAATTAATGCAACATGTCAAGAAGGGTCGCCCCTACCCGCCGGAAGGGGCCGAGCTCGAAGGTTGCACAAAAATGTACGAAACATATCAATATGCAATACGATGAACACAACCCGATGTTCGTGGTAATTCCACGAACCAATAGTCCGAGTACGCTGCCGAATATTAACGGTGACCCGTGGAGAGCAAATTAATTTTTACAACATTCCCAAACGCCATCCACTTTGACCCGCCCGTACGGTGCACATGTAATAAATAATATGCGCTTTTCTTTACCGAACATCAAGCAACAATGCAGGTGTGTGGACACAGCATGATATTTTGCCTCGTAATAATGCCAAAAATGCCTGTGCCAATTCAGACATTCTCTCCGTTGTGCGGACGACGATTGATTTCGGTTCGCGGAAGTTTTCGTTTGATAAATAAATATTTGGCATTTATTTCGAACAGAGAGGTTTATGGTGAAAAGCAATGCTTCCACAATTTGCCGGGCCGTTCATACACCTCGGGTATCGGCAGATTTCTATCCTCTATCGAGTGCCAAGTGTCGGCAGAAAGCTTTTACTCAATCGTATATATTTTTGGTTTAAGATGAGTAAAATCGATTTCAATTTTCTGGATGAAGCTCACAAGGCTCACACACAAAGGCGGCAGTGTATAGCTTCTTCCCAAAACACCACACGCGTCCCACTGTTTTCTGCTTTTGTCAGCAAAATAGCAATCCACCAATCGGTTGGTGAAACCTTTCACTAATCAATTGAATTTCAAATCCTCCGCCGGCCGGCGGAAGCGAATTCGGAGGCTTCCTTACAAGGCGTGGCGGCGGCAGATAGAAACAAAATCGTCTTACGATATGGCCACCGATCGATTTCAATTCACTTTCATTCAGCCCATGAGCGAGCAAGTTTCTAAATAAGGACCCCAACAAGCTCTCGCCCGACGCTTAGGCGAAACATCATCAGGATCTCCGGGTCAGATCCCGCTGAAAGCCAAAGTGCGTTGCTGCGTGGCGGCAACCTTCGAAAATAGTACACCGCACACCGGAAAACCTGGAGAAGCATTAGGGACTTTAATTTATTGCCAAAACATTCCCCCGACGCGGCACACTTGGTCGGGGGCGCCGCGAGAAGTCCGGGATCCGCGTTTCGAGCTCGGCACGACAATGGACCACAGCGTGAGTCGTTTTTCGTGTTTCCATCCGGATGGTGGGATAAGGAAATAACGACGATTTTGGTCGGTTCCCTGCCCCCCACCCGGTACAGGAAGCAGGAAGCCGACCGGCACATTATTTGCCGCGAGACCAATGAGGGCCATTGTAGTCATTCGGTTTTTCCGCGATACACGGTTCTAACTCAATTTTGTTGCCTATTCCGGGTGATTTGAAAAATGATCGTCCCCAAAAGCAAACAGGACGCGCTAAGGTTGAACTATACGTTGCTCATTTTGTGGCCCCAATAAATTATCTTAATGAGATAATAAATAAGTTATATTATTTAACCTATTATTTTCACGTTCACACCTTAAGATCATGCGGAAGTCGTCCACTCGAAATCCGTCTACTTTAATAACAACAAAAGTAAACCTCCTCCGTCGTTACAATTATGCGCACTTGCCGTTATGCCGCAACTGTCTGCACGCAATCCATCGTTTCCCCAAAGTGGGCCCGGGCAAAATAAAAACCCAACTCCATTTGTCGACTTTCACTCATTCAGCCACAAAAATATCTGCTGGATTGGCTTGTTTTCGCGGCAAAACAAAACTCACCGAACGAACGCATGCAAATTGAGGGGAGAAAATCGTCCATAAATCGTGGCCCAGCGACAAACAGCGCACTCTCGCCGCGCCAAAACTTTCTTCGTCAGGTGTGGAGGCGCGATGGAAACAGATGGTATCACTCTCCGGGCCGTTTTCGTGGCGCGATTTCCTATCAAAACCCACCACCCCCCCCGAGAGTCGTCAGTAAACATTACCAGCGGGGGGGAGGGGGCGCCGAAAACATTTCTCTTCAAAATTGCACCAACCCCCGCCGAAAAAATGAATTAGGACCGTAAACATAAGACGTAAACAGCACCGAAAAATAGAAGACGCCCGAGTTCAATGTCAACCAGTGTGTGGGCCAGAAACAAACCACGGTTCCGGTGACCGGTGTCATCAAATCAAGAACCGTCCCGTTTTACGATCGCATTTCTCATACGGCAGGCGAAGTGACAAAATATGACAACACTGACACTCGTTATGCTGCCCGAAACATAACTTGGCCGGGGTTGGGTTGGGCACCCGCATCCCGCAATCGAAAGAAAACAGACAAGAAAATCTATTTTCGTTTGCCACTCTGCCACGTCTCCGTTGGTGTGGTTTGCCAGTGGTGCCCCCGCCGGGAAGCAGATAGCAGATCTCGCCAACAACTAGCAGCCCCAATAAATCTTCCGCCTGCGCGCGGCTGGATGGATAGGTCACGGTACTTCGTCCCCGGGCCGATAGTTTACGTTCAAAATCAACAAAACGGTTGCCGAGTTGAGTTGCCGTCGCCGTCTGTTTCTGTACACCGAAAAGGAGAGCCCAAAAGCATCAATGCCGGCAGAGATACCAGGGGCCTACCAGCAACACATAACGACGTGACTAAAATAGTTTTATTCGAGTCGACATTAAAAAAAAAGCGAAACAACCGTCCACCGAGCTGAGCTTTATGGAAATTCTAAATATTTGATCGAATTGGGCACACCCTTCTCATAATAATGGGCCACCGGAGGGGGCCGCCATTGATATTTTCCACACTTTGTTTCGGTTGCGTGGCACGGTGCCATCGGGGTGCTTGGCACACCATAAATTGTGGAAAGTTTATCGATCCGAACCCCCAGAGCAGGTGAGAAAGGAGCCATTTTCGATAATGTTGAAACGATGGGCCGCTGGAGTATTTATGATTCAATCACTTTGCTCTGCAGGCCAAGCACATCACTCATAAGGATTTATGCAAAATTTACGCCGGTGTGTGGTTATACTTTTTTCTGGTTCTGGTTAAAAATCAATTAATGTTTCCTTATGCCCTTAATTCCCTATCAAACATCCCATAACTGTGCGAACCCCGATGGCGCCGCACGGTTTGACAGTTCAAGTTCACGTCCTTGTGGGGTTCTGCAGAACTTTCGACCGGTGCGCCCTGTCTCGGAAAGGAACCTCCGAACCGAACTAGGACGTTCTAGTTAAAAGTGAAGGCCTATTATTGGCACTCGTGAACGGCGCACGCACGCTTCCAGTCAATCACACACACGTTAATTGGGTTCTGCCGACAAACAGTTTTGTTACCCCTTGTCAAAATCGGCCAACGCGAGTGAGCCACAACAGCATAAACGAAATCGGTAGCAGGAGCATAAAAACATGCGAACGCGCGAACGATAATTAAACCAGATTTGTTTACGCGTGCCACCTTGCACGGCACACGAAAGGTTAAGTGAAGACTGCATTCACCACGCACGCCCCTTCGGTTGGTGCGGTGATCCTCGGACCGGCCGGCAAATGGGGTGCCCCATTTGAGCGCGTACAGCGGAAATACTGGACGCAGACACGCAAATGCAATGGACAAAATTAAAATGTCGGTCTCAGAACCATCCAGGCACAGCCCAATCTTATTGTCCGGTCCAAGAAATGGGGTTGAGAAGTTGGTCGAACCTTCCGCGCACACGCTAGAGCGGTCTTCGTTCTCGCGTATCGATCGAGCACAAGGTCAACGCGAACGCAGTTTATTGCGCGAAACGAAGGCGATCGAGCCGAACGGACGTTCTGAAGACGAAGCGCTTTTGGACGGCAAAGGTGAGCCACGCATTTCGCGGCCTTTAATAGACATCATTTATGAAATTATCGTATTAAATCGATAAATGGGCACAGGGTGGACGATGATAAATGGGCGACAAAAATGCGAATGATTGACGCACGAGACGAATGAATCAATACTTTTCCGAAAGACCATAAATGGGAACACCGCGGAACGAAGTCAATTAGTCACTGTCAGTGGGAGACGGTAGCAACGAAACATAGAAATGTTGCAAACAGATTGTGACAAATTTAAGAAGAAAACCAAAACATATAAACAAGATAATCTAATCGCAAATAGAAAGACAAATGTAACAGTGAACGGAACATCCAAGTAGCAAACATAAAAATAAAAACGGGAACTTTAACTGCACAACATGATGAAAGCAAAAAGTGAAGCAAAAACAAAAAAGCAAACCAAAATAAACGAAAAAATGCGTCAAAAGAACTACAAACTAGTATTACCGCCAAGCAGAGGCGAAAGCAACGCATTAATATATCCTTCGGGAAATACAGAGTTGCGGACGACTTCCTCTACATTAGCCAAGCAATGAACTTCGAGTAACGCAGTGGAAATGACCTCTGTCTGAGTGCCATCATAAATTAGAAGAAACACTTTTTGCCTCGCCCTCGTCCTGCGTTCATCCGTCAGCCGACGCCGGTCCAAAAATAGCCCAGCACCACTTCGTCGTCGTCGTCGTCGTCGTCGGTAGATGCATATCCCCCGTCGACTGCACAAAATGCATCGCATGTCGCCCGCGTAACGTGTGTCGTCTTTCGCGCCCAACACGTTCGCGGCCGAGCCTCAAACCTGGCCCACAAAACACACACACACACACAGTTGCATGTTTAGTTACGCTTCTGATTACACCTTCCGTAGTACACCCAGGACCCCTCCGGCTCCGGCCCCTGGGAGACCAGAACATTGGTTTTCGCGGACGTGGCGCGAATGCACGATGGCCGGGCTGGCGCGGGTTAATAAATAGCAATCGCTGCACATTTGCATGCATGCGGCCAGCGCAAGCCCTGAAACGAGGGCGAGGAATAAAATATCTGGCGAAAAGAAGCAGCCCCGAAGGGTCATCCAACTCAGGGCCAGAAATCAAGATCAGGGTTTCTCACGCACCGGAGCCCCCCCCCCCGGCTTCGGCGAAATGACCAGCCGGACCGGGTAGACGGTCAAGAATTTGCGCTGAGTAAATACGGCGCCGCCCGCGATCGGTCGTTGTCACCTGCAAACGAGGACCCTGGACCCTTCGCTTGGTCGTGAGGCCGATTATGTGAGTGAAGCATGAGACGTGGCCGGTCGATGGTGACTCACAACACATCCGGAATGCAGCTGGTCGGTGTGTGTATAGTGCACACACTCTTTATGCTGATGGCGGCTACTGATGGTGAATAAATATTGAGAAATATCACCCGCGAGCTTGTACCAGTAATCGACCCAGTAACTCAACCGCCGCTCGGTGAATAAACTCGGCGAGCGAAAGAATCACACATCAGTTACTGGAGAGCAAATCCTTTCGATAGAGCGATTTACAAACATTCACAAAACTAAGTCTATAATTTTATGGGTAACGAATCAATTCAATTCAATGGTTCTTTCAGATAACTCGACATAGCTTGACTTAATAGGTACTAGTGTTTAATAAGTTCGTAGCCTCGATAACAAAGGGCGCTGCAACGAGCCCCTTTTTTGTCATATTGGAACACTTTTCATATGAACGCATGTGAAGTTTCATTTCAATCGGTCACTTAATTTTTTTTTTACAAGTCATTTGTTATCGACGTGTCACAGTATTTTTTACAACAGAATCTACTATCGTTCAGTGATTGAATCACTGAAAGAGATTTAGTATAAGGCCTAGCCATCGGATTGAGTAGTATATCCAATATTTTGACTGAAGTATTGGGTTTCAGAAAGTTGTTTGAACAATGGATACCTCATTCGCTAAAAATAGAACAGAAACGCATTCGAATGCATCTTTCTTGACAACATTTAGAGCATTTTCGATAGGATAAAGTGGATTTTGTTCGTTGATTCATCACCATGGATGAGACTTGGGTCTATCACCATGATCCTGAATCAAGACAAGAGGCTAAAGAGTGGTGTTATTCTGGTTCTTCGGGTCCGAAACGAGTTCGTGTCCAGAAATCGCCCAAAAAGGTGCTAGCATCAGTAACTTGGGAAGCGAATGAAATTTTGCTAGCGAATTACTTGCAAACTGGTAAAACAATAAATTTTGATTATTGTTGTAACCTTTAAGACCTATTGAAAGTAAAAATTCGTGAAAAAAACCCGATTTGCAGAAGGAAAAAGTCCGTTTTCTTCAGGACAATGCACCGTGTCACAAGAGCAATTTGAAAATGGCAAAAACCCATAAATTAAAGTTCGAATTGTTGAAGTATCCACCGTATTCAACTGATTTGGCCCCTAGCGATTTCCATCTGATTTCAGACCCAAAAAATCGTGCGTGAAAAGCGTTTTTCATCAAATGATGACTTCATAACAGCTGCTTAGGCGTATTTTGAAGCCCTTCCAGTTTCTCACTTCAGGGATAGAGTTTATAAACTGGAGTCTCGTTGAAACAAGTGTATTGATGTTCAGGGAGACGATACTGAATAATAAAGTGTATTTTAAACCGTAAAAATGTTTTTTCTTATCGGGACTGCGAACTTATTGAACAGCCTAGTACGTATTATACCAATACTGAAGCCTGTTTGATGAATACTGAATCATGTTTACATGTTTCTCGTCGCGCCAGATCTTCCGTAGCATTCTTTGGCTGTTGTTGATCGATTACGTTATCAGACACATGGTGAAGCCATGTTTTCGAGTAGGCGCCGCCGACGGCTGTGGTGATGTTGCAACATGACGGCCACGGTGACGCATTCAAATACCTCAATCAAATCGTCATCATTCGATAAATACACAGTGATAAAACCCAGTTTTCGCACCGGAGGCGATCGTGTCTGGCGGCTGATGGTCGCACGGTCGCGTGAATCACGAAGCTACCGCAATGAAAACGGTTTATGGATGTTCACACTGGACAGTAGCTGTTCAGACACCGGAGCGTATAGACGTACCTGAACAAGCAGTCCCAACAGCACAAACCAACAATACAGAGTGAAACGGGGAGCGTTGATCGTTCCTAACCCTGCAAGTATGGGGAAGGGACGGATCACCAAAGTAAAGAAGACGGGGTCAATAGTGTTCAGCCCAGCAACCATCAGCACGTTACAAACAGCGACCACCAACCGCTTTGCGTTGCTTAGTGATCGAAGTGGCGACGATGTGGCGATGTCAAACGACGATCAGGGACGACAAGCGGGGGGGAAGCCATGGTCCCCGACAAGTGTAGTGACGGACAAAAGTGTGTTAAAGCCACCACCACCAATAACGACGGTCAGTTGCAACACAGCTGATATACACCTTAAAATAATAGCGGCAGGCGTAGTTAAATACACGACCACAAGTACAAGAAAGGGCACTGTCGTGCGCTGCACGAACGCAATTGACTACAAAAAAGTGACCAGCCATTTTAAAAAAATAAACGAACAATTCCATTCCTACCAGCTGGAGGAGGAAAAAACTACTAAAATCGTACTAAGGGGCCTAGTCGATTGCTCCTGCGAGGAGGCAAAAGCCTTCCTGTTAGAAGAGGGCATCCAGCCAGTTGAGGTGAAAAAGTTGAACATCAAGAAGAAATACACCGACCATGCAGTATTCTTGCTACACTTCCAGAAAGGGGCAACAAATCTGCCATCACTACGGCAAATTATCGCCGTTAACCATTGCCGTGTCAGATGGGACTACTACAGCAAACCCAACGCACCCATGCAGTGCAAAAACTGTTTAATTTTCGGCCATGGCGCAGCAAACTGCAACAGAGGCCCAAAGTGTAACAAGTGCGCGGACAACCACTCATCAGCGTCGTGCCCGATGGTCGCCGCTACTAGCGACGGGATAATTCCAACGCACAAGCTTAAATGTGCAAACTGTGAGGGCAACCACTGTGCCGGGTTTTACGAGTGCCCGAAGCGTCCAAAACGTGCTGAAAAAACACAAAGGCCGGTTACACACACCAGTTACAGACACATGCCGAACGAATTCCCGGCGTTACCGATAAGGCACCCAGTAAATCCCGTTAACGCGTGGAGCAGCACGCTTACATCCACAAAGTTTCCCCAAACTAAAACAAGCGAGAGACAAGAGAAACCCGAACTTTTCGAGCGCTCGGAATTGATTCCTATCGTAGTGGAAGTCATAGACAGAATGCAACACTGCAAAACAAAGCAAGAACAGATCATGACGATCTTTGATATTGTTACTAAATATTGCTCGCCTTCGCCGTGAACCCAAAAATAATAACACCTAAAATTGCATACTGGAATGCCAATGGCATTTTAACTAAAAAACAAGAACTAAACTATTTTTTAAGTTATTATAAGATAGACTGCATTGCCATCACAGAGACATTTCTGAAGCCTGAACATACGTTTTCGATTCCAGAGTATGTCACATATAGGTTAGATAGAGTAACACATGCTAAAGGAGGAGTACTTATATTGATAAGAAATGTCATTAAACATAAGTTGTTAAGATCTATGAATTTAAGTATTATAGAAGCTATAGGACTAAGAATTTTCACGGAAAAAAGCTTTTTCACGTTAGTAGCGGCATACCACCCAGGTGGAAACACAAAGATAGAGCTATTTAAAAGAGACATAATTAAAATTACTGCAAGATCAGAGCCCTTCGTGATTTGTGGCGATCTTAATGCTAAACATAGAGCATGGAACTGCAAAGGTACAAACACAGCTGGAAAAAGATTATATGAAGAAGGGCAAAAAGGGCTCTTCACCATTCACCACCCTAGTACTCCTACATACATACCTACACAAGCGTCGAGAAACCCTTCCACACTTGACCTTACCATTACAAATAATAGACTAGATCTATCTGAATTGACAACCGTAACAGAATTAACCTCCGACCACCTGCCAGTAATTTTTGAAATCAAAAATACCAATGTCAACTATAAAAATCCAAGACAAATTTACGACTACCAAAATGCAGACTGGACCAGTTTTCGGAACTACATTAAAGGCTCGCTCGATCTAACAAACTTCAATCTATCGAACATAACTAACACCCACGAGATCGATCAAATGATCGAAAACCTTACATCTACCACCTTGAGAGCTCACGAAAACTGTGTCCCAGCGAAAGTTCCAGACAGCTTCAATATAATCCTCCCTGAGTCCATTCTCCAACTTATTAAGATTCGTAACAAGTATAGGAAGAAATGGCAAAGGCATCGTAGTAACATGGAATACAGAAGCACATACTATTTCCTGAAATCGTACATCGAGACGGAAGTATCCAAAGAAAGAAATAAGGCATGGTCTAGGAATCTACTACAAATTAACTCTGAAAAAAACAACAATAGAATCTGGAAATTCGTAAGGATTATCAAGAAAAAACACACACCCCTTCCAGCCCTGAAGGTCAAAAACAACATACTAATAACAAATTCAGAAAAATGCAACGCAATTAAAGAACATTTTGAAAACGCACACAAAACCACCTACAAATACCATAGCCCACTAGAAAAGGAGGTAATTAATACCATCAGCCAATATCAGTTAGAATCAGAACAGACAGCTGAAACAGAGCGTTTCCCATTAATAAGGCCCAAGGAAATTATCAAAATTATTAAAAACTTAAAAACTAAAAAATCAGCAGGCTGTGATAAAATCAATAACAACACTATCAAGAGACTCCCGACCAAGGCAGTGGTATATATTAATCATATCTTTAACGCATGCTTGAAATTGGGGTACTTCCCAGACGCATGGAAACAGGCAAAGATTGTAGCCATTCCAAAACCCGGGAAAAACCACTCCAATCCCGAAAGTTATAGGCCAATAAGTTTACTTAGTTGCATAGGAAAAATTTTCGAGAAAATCATAGTCAACCGACTAAACCAGCATACCAACAGGAATAATATTGTCCCAGAAACGCAATTTGGATTTCGACCCCATACATGCACAACACACCAACTTCATCGGCTTAAAAATCACATACAATCAAGTAGGGAATGCCGTAAATCAACTGGATTAATATTACTAGATACTGAGAAAGCATTTGATACCGTATGGCATAATGGCCTACTATATAAACTCATAAAACACAACTATCCTCCCTACATTATAAAAGCTATCCAATCGTTCATAAACAATAGAGTCAATATAGTGCACATAGGAAATAGTCAATCAGAACCGTTCAGCCCAGTCGCCGGAGTACCACAAGGAAGTGTTTTATCACCGTCATTGTATAACATATACACGTCAGACATTACTGATATGAAAAATTGCAACATGTATCTCTACGCTGATGACCTAGCGATTTCGAGCTCTGCTAAAAGCCCTCGCAGTATAATCAAGAACCTTAACTTGTCGATAAAGGCATATTCAAAATATTGCAGGACTTGGAAAATAAAAACTAATATCGAAAAATCAGAAGCAATATACTTTACAAGAAACAGAAGCGCTAACAAACTTCCAAAAAGTTCAGTAAAACTAGGAGCATCAGAAATAGAATGGAAAAGAGAAATTAAATATCTAGGATTCTTTTTCGAAAGACAACTAACATTCAATACACACATTACCAACACCATAATCAAAATAGACAAATTAATTAAAATTCTTTATCCATTCATAAACAGAAGATCAAAGTTAAATGAAAAAAACAAGCTATTACTTTACAAAACATGCATACGTCCAATTATCATGTATGCATCACCAGTCTGGGGTACCTGCGCCCAAACTTATATAAAGAAATTTCAGATCAAGCAAAATAAAACACTTAAAATGATCTTAAACCTTCCTTATTGGTACAGCACGAAAGCTCTACATGATAGGACCCAGTTACCAACAATAAACGAATTCCTAGAAAAAACAAACCTAAATTACCACAATAAATGCGAACACAACGAAAATAGCTTGATAAATACACTGTCAACAAATCGCAGACTAGTACATAATTAGATAGGAATAAATAAGTTAGTATTAAGCATAGATTAAGTACTATTATGTAAATTTTTTTTTTTTTTTTTTTTCGGCGTGGGTTTTTCCCCTTTTTCCCACACAATGGAACACAAACATAAACAGAACTATCAAACGGCAACGCCACAAATAATTTAAGTATAACGAGGAAAACAAACACTGTGAACCCGTTACCAATTATGTTAAACAATGAGCTAAATTCAAATAAGGTTATTCAACAATAAAACCAACTACTACTACTACTGTTCACACTGGAGTGCTAGGAGGTCGGTCCGCCCCGCCATTGCCAACCGTTGTTTAGTGGAAGACACTAGAAACACACTCGAGGACGGACGTTTGCTGCTTCGTTGGCTTTTTACATGCTCCCATTTTCATTCGCTTTGTGTTGCGGCCGGAACAAGGGAAGATCTTGAAAATCCTAAGATCTAGCGCAAGATCATGACACCGTGGCGAAGCGACAACAAAAAAAAACGTACTACACTCGACAATCGATTTGGCTCGAAAACTAACAGACGCTCGCCCAGACACGCCAGTTTTTCACTTCGTCCAAAAATAGGACCCAACAAAATACACCCGTCAATCGCGCGTGTACGTAGCATTTGGGGGATTTTTTTGTGTGTGCGGGAAAACAGTGGAGCACCCCGTTTGCACACCCGGCCCGGCACACGAAAGGAATGACAAGCATTTGTCAGTCCGCTCTGCTGCTATTACCGACTCCCATCCATCGCCGTTGAATCCGCGGCCGGTCGCGGTCGTAATGGCGGCGCCAATTAGTTCTCAGCCGGTCGCAGGAAGTCAAAGACACACAGCAGCCACCCGCGCGCGCGACATACCGAGGCGAATTCCGTCGGTCCGGTCACTTCCTCACTAGCTTCCTTCCATAATCCCACTTCTTTTCGGCTGTCAGCGTTAGGCCACCAGCAACGGAAGCGTTCTTGCTTCAGCTGCTGCTGCCATAATTGAAGAAGTGCAGAAACTGAAAGGAACTTCTCAGAACGTTGATTAATTCATTTACCAATTGGTCAGCAGAACATAATAATACAAGAAAAAAAGAGCGACAAGCTCCCATCGCCAAATGGCCCCAAACGTCGCTTCCCGGGTCGACGGTCGCGAATTTTCTCATGGCACCAAATTGCGTTTCCACTCGATGATGCTCGTAGTGCGTCTTCAAGATCTCTGCTCGTCGTCAGCTCGTTCACATAGAAGAGCTTTAAATAAAGGAACCGACAACTGAAGGCGTCGCTACACTGTTGCCAACCAAGATGTTCGCCTGTTATCAGATGGCAAACGCAAACCGAGGGGCTAGAAATATCATTTTCTCAACGACAAGAGCATGAACCGTGGATTGGCCGGCCATAATTTAGCGTTCGTTTGCACGTCTGTTCATTATGTTCTTAGACCTGACAGATTTTCACTCGAAAAATAAGCTATTTAAAGTGTTCGGCCGTTCGACGCACACGATACAATCAGTAACCTTAGTTCAATATTACCACTCTAAAATTAAGTGACGGAGCTGAAGTAAAACTACTTTCGATCCATTTATGTAAACTAATGTAAACACTACCCGGAACTCATATGTTTAAAGGCACATAGAAACGAGCGCTATTCCGATCATAAATATTTAAACAAAACCAGCTGGTTGCAGCTTCTTTCAGCATGCGAGTTAGTAACTTGAAATGAATTATTTTTAAAACCTCTACAGACCCGACGGAAAAAAGTGTTTCCGGAAAAACAAAACAGCCTTCGGCGGACCGCGGCGTCTGGGATCACAAAACCCGGCCCTGCAATATTCTACTCGTGTTTTCGCCTAGAGTATATTATTGCTGCAAATGGACTATGCAAAATAAAGTTCGGAACTTGATGTTCCGAATAGCTCACATCAACCGAGTCGGAGTTTTTAAGAAAATACATATTTTCGTTCAAGATTTCGGGTGTTCAAAATACAATATCGTCTGCGGTGCCAAGGTCTGTTTGTCGTTTCCGGCTTTGGGGTAAAATTGTCGGGGTAAAATGGGTGCGACCCCGAACTACACGCACATGTTGCACTAAACACCCCGGCAGACAGAGAGAGAGCGAGGCCAAAATTTTCGTCGGTTTGTTTACTCGACTCACATGGTGGACTACACTGTAAACCGGGCGTTACGAGATATTGCTTCAGCAGAGTTGCTAGAGCACCAGAGTGTGTTTGCATGTGCAGTAAAACTGAAAGACACGACACATTGCACAACGATTCCCGGCCGTACTCTAAACAGTGTTCTACAACAGCCAAATGCGTTTGGTTTAAATTTTGAAACGACAACTAGTTGCACAACCCCACAGTACGCCACCAGCGTTTGATGATGATCGGTAACAATCGGAAGTTACTGATGAAATAGGAAGAAAAACAAGGATACGTGCGTACCGAAGCAAAAAATACCTTCCTGTGTTTACTGCATTCGCTGATCAAACACTCGTTTCGATGTCTTCGAACGACTTACAAGTCGCCTGATAAGACCACGGGCGGCGGAACCGTTTGATGTTGGTGAGGTTGTTTACTCCAACTAAACGTCACTCACGGTTAATCGTGAATGTGCCCTGCTTATTGGGAGTAAATTTTGTGTTTTTTCGGTCAACATTATTTGCCGTCCAGCGAATTTTAATAGTATTATAAACAGGCACAAAATACTAATAGCATCTTTTGCATTTCTTGTACACAACAAAAACTATAATTTTTAATACATCACACAAATAACTATTCGTAGCACCTCTAGCGGAACCGACGATTGGAACGAATGATGGCAAAAGATACTGATGCGACTTTATGAAATAGTATATCCCTCGTCTCACAACACTAGACATCTCTGGTTCCACAGACAGATAGTGTCGGTACCTCCTCCATAGTCTCCCCGTCATATTATAGGCATACTTCTCGAAAGCCCAACATTTCGTCGCCGCAAATGCCGCCCCAACGGATGCTGCACCGAAAACACGTAACGCACCTGGGACACCGGCAAAAAAAGCCTGTCCATTGGAGTGCGAAAAATGAGAGCGTTAAATTTCCAGCCCCCGTATTGAATGACGCCAAACGCGGCGTAACACGATCACGATCGTCAAACTCACGCCACCGGTTCCACAATTTGCAACAGTGCCACAAACAACGCAACGCATATGCCACTCCAATTTGTGGAACAATCGACAGTCGGCCCAAAAAGAGGGGGTTACACTTGAATGAGCAACTCCACTCCAATTCAAGTAACGCCCGTAACGCCCGCTGCGGATCGTCAGCCATGCGAGGTGCGTGCGTCGAGATACACGAGAAGCTCGGACCGACGCGGAAACGCGCTTCACGCATCAGCAGAACTGCTGTTGGTCCCTATTCTTAGTTCCGTCCTGTGATGGGACTCTATAACAGTGAGAGAGAGTCCACCGTCAAATTTAGCGCATCCCATCCCGCTTATTAGGCATAATTTTCGGCCATTCTCGACCGCAACCCCTGGACGGGGTCAACAATACGACCCACCCAAAACCACTTGTGTGTGGTGTCCACTTGTGGTGGTTCCCCACGGGATGCTTTAGAGATCGCAGTTAATAGACGTGTGTGACGTCAGCCGGTTGGATGCGCCGTTGGTGCTGATTATCTCATAATTTTCTCCAATTTCATACGATGAAGACACACTCGGCCACGGCCACGCCACGGTGCGACCTACACACGACGGGGCAGCTAGGAAACGGAAGATGACATCATCGGTCCACGGGCAAGGAACGGCCCCCGGGAAGATGGTAACGAAAACAAATCCACAATCCAAGCAACGCCCCGCCGTTTCGCGAGACAAACCGATTGGCGGCAATGCGCCGTCGATGAGTTTTTATTTTATTTAATCCAACAACAAGCCGCTAAGGACGAGGTCAAGGCTGTGCGTGGGACAGCGCTTCTAGGTTGGGGCCGAACCAGTGGCTTCCATTTGCGAACGCGGACGGTGATCATGATGATTGAAACACTCTACACAGCCAACCCCGGTTTAAGATGCGTAGATTTATGTCCGGCAGAAACTCGTTAAACATGCAACCATACACTGTGAAGGAGAAGAAAATAATACGCTGCCATCCTGCGATCTCGGTTCGGAAGTATTTTTTTTTATAGTCTGGAAGACCACTCGGCTTTAGCTCCGGCGCATTTGCTTTGCAAAATTAGAGTGACTGCGCCTTGGACAATATGATGGCTTTTCAAAAATAGAACAACCGTCGGCCAAACAGAACCTGCTGACGGAGGAGCTAATCACACTTGGTCGTTAACACAAATCAACCAACATTTGTGCAATAAATTAACATGTTTCAACCATTCGATGGATGCTTCAAATTACAAGCGTGACCAGCGTGGCCTTAGAATTCGTACAAAACCTTAGTAACCTTAGTTGGATCAGTAGTTAACGATCAGTACACAAAAAAGCGAACCGACGAAGAAATGTGACCAACTGTAAATATCACATTTCCTTGCAGTTTCATTACTAGCCTTTGGCCACTACACCATCCCTGACACGCGGATCTGCGGCCGGCCCCAACGTGTCGAAGTTGTGAACGGAAATCGGGAGCACGATTGCACGCCTTAGGCGCATGACGATACCACGGGCCGATAAAGCTGTAAAAGCATAGACGCCTTTCGCTCGTATCGGCCACAGCGCGGTTCTAGCAACCGGCAACTAGGTTATCTGGCGAGAAAAAATCGCTTACTTAATTTACGCCAAACCCTGCAACGTTATACGATGCCGGAGGGACCCTTGGGGGCGCAACCGAGAGCCACATTGTGTCCTGCCGTCCTGCGTTCGACGGAATACCGAACGTCCAAGTCGCCGCCCCGCTTTCCGCGAGCAACAGAACCAGAACCGGAACCGATAAAACCATCCCCATAAAAGGATCAAAACTTTTAGTCCGTCTTCTCTCGGTTCCCTTGAGGGCTAACATGCGCCTCCATCGAGGTTTCCCTTTTGGATGGTGACACAGTCTCGGCTCGGCTCGATGTTTGGTGGCCGAACTGGGTCAAAGATATATACACGTTCCAGCATAAAAAGAAACAGAACAACGCGGAAGTCATTTGTAACGAGGCATCCAATGGGAAGATTTTCCGCAAGCGTCCCAACACAAGTGAGGCGCCCGCTCCGGGGGTAAGATAAGACCAGATGCGCCCATTTTATGGCGGAAAAAATAATGGAGTGCCTTCCGGCTAACAGAAAGGGTTGGCGTTTCGTCGGTGATAAAGACCAAGGCAGAAACGATGTTTCCATTTGTCGAAGGAAGGCAGAAAAGTGCGTTTCCCTTTGAGTTATTGTTCCTTTGCAACGAAGGAAACAAACCACGATACGTAGTGATCCGCACAGAAAAAGGGAAATAAGTTATTGAGGTTAAGGTTGTTGAGGACTCAACTGTAATGGGAACTACAATACAGGTCAGTAGTACAGTGAAAAAAATACAAAAACTATTCATTCTAACTGCACCTGAAATTCAAATGATTTAAGAAGTTCGGTCACTACCTCCAGGGTTCAGAGGGCTAAATTACCTAAAGTACTAATCCTAAAATACCGGGCGATCCAATAAGCTGACCCCAAATAAATCCTTATCGCAACATGAATAAAAAAGCAACATAACTTACGCTTCGGATTAAGCTCGCAATAATGGACCCACCACGACCTGATTCGTAGCATACCAACGGATTGTCACATTTCCTTTCTGATTAATTAATATGAAACGTGACCAGGGGCCACCACCATCGTCTGGGACGCACATTCCATGAAAAGGCCTGCCCGTGTTCCGAACCAAGTTGCAGGAACAGCGCCGCGTTGGAGCCCGAAGCCCAACCGAAAAAGCTCACCTGCGTTCTTGGTTGGCATCCAACGGAATGAACCGATCAAATGTTATGAAATCGTAAACACCAAAATGGATTTTCTGGGTCACATGAAGGGGAAGTCGTTCTAGACGCGTGTATCGGAGACACCATCCGAATCCTGAGCAGAGATCTGATTAGGAATTCAGCTAAACGAATAAAGCCCCAATATCACGGATTTGATGTACGTAAATAGGGGACCAAGCCTTAATACAACTCGGCTTGATGTCATAAATAAAGGCCGCCTCAACGCGAAGATTCACAACAAACTGCAGCATATTTTTGATAAACCGTGCCCCACCGGCCAGTGGCCAACACAACATCCGATAGGGCAAGAATGCACGCGGAATGCCGCGCATCTTCGAACTGACGCCCCGCGGGCAGCAACCAACAAGAAGCAATCAATTACTCTTCTGTCAGACCGGCGGCCACCGGCTTGTTGTGTAAGTTGACCAGACTCCTTGCGTCACGACGACAACGGCCGGGCGGGCGATCACGTTGCTGTGCTGTGTCTTTACAATTTTATTCATCTTCGATTTTCGCTTTACGGTGCGAAAAAAAACCAGCTCGCCTCAGCACATTCTGCACCCATAAACAGCGTGGCCGCCACAAGCACCGCCACATTCTGGTCGCCAGATGGTGATTCCGGAAGACTCCGCGGCAAAACCTTACGGTTCTTCGCACTGGCGCGAGCCAGGGAAGTCATCGAGAGATCAGTCGAAAATCGATGAGCAAACGATTTTATTGGCCCGCACAGGCGCGACACAGGAAATGCTCTGTTTATGATAATTTATGCAAGGACGACGACGACGACGGCGGGACAATCCGGAGCAACGGGGTTGGTAAACAAAAACGCAAGCAGCGCTCCCGGGGAGCTCAACACCCGATCGATGCTGCTAAGGTATTGCCGAAGAACACACTGTCACGAACCACGAACTGACGCAGAACTCGTGGCTTAAGGTACCGCCACAGAAACAAGAAGTCACAGGGCGCGTTATGGTCGGTTTAATGCTATCGAAACAAAGTTCGAAGTGACAAACTGCCAAAAAGGGCGTTCAGGGTGCGCCAGGCTTACGCGCGGCCCTTTCGCATCAATATTCATTGACACACGTGAAGTGCGTTGTGTAGGCACACAGACGAGGGGGCTCTCGAAGCCGCCTCTCGGCGAGGCGGTTTTGCCCTAATCATCCGTACGCCATCAACCAACCAACTAACGATGACGAGGTAAATGAGATTACATCCCTTGAGCAACCGAGCGGCCAGGCCAGGTCGCACCTTTAATACGACCGTGCCGCGAGCGTAGGGATGTCGAATTGTTTCTCCTGGTTGTTGCAGTTCAAATTGCTGCTTTAATGTCGAACCCGACATTCCGTTACTTGGGTCCGCGCTCCTGTCACTGGCTTACTCGGGCTGGGGCAATGCGTAAACAAATTCCTGTGCTTCCCATAATACCGACTGCAAGAACGCCTCCGAACGTCTCAATTCGAAGCTAAGCTAGCGAACATAGAGGTCCTATGCTCTCCGATGGCCGGGTACCGCAGCGCCCGCATACGATTAACGCATCGACAACGACGACGATGATGGTGCGAAGCGGAGAAAACCAACGCCAGAGAGGCTCGTTGCCGTGACAAAATAAACGAAGTCTCATGTTCGTATGCTACGCACATATTTTTCCCCGCCGTCGTCCTGCGCATATGTTACACTTAAACCATGCATGGTGACACCAGGCCAGGCCCGCTGGTGGACACTCTGCCCGTTTTCTGCAAAGCAGTACTGCTTCTTGGCTCAATGGCTTAACCATCGTACCGCACAGCATGGCGTGTACCGCGTGGCCATTCTGTGGGACTTCTGTTTTGTGAGGAAAAGGAATGCCACGCACACCCGGGGAGGAAGAAAATCTCTGGACTCCGGTTGACCTTCCAGGAACCGTAACCGAATTTCTACGCAACTTGCATACGCATCCTCCGCGGCGAACCCGAAAAACTTTTTCCATCCCAAACTTTTCAGTTTTGCATAATGTTTTATGGTTTCTGCTTCGAACGCCGGGGCTTTCCGGCTGGCCGAGGCGCACGAGGCGGGCACCAAAACATTCAGCATAAAAACATTAAAATGTTAAGTATTCCTAGCACATCCAACGGAACGCGTTCCTTTTTCTACCGTCAATTGTGGCGCATAAAAGAATGGACATAACAGTTATGTAAACTAGAATCACTAGAAATGATATTTTTTGTTTCCCCCGGTTGGCCGTCAACAATCACATTTTCTTGGGCGTACCTCGTAAACTAAGTAAAAATACTTCCAACATATTGAAATGAAATGAAAATATTCCAATAGTCACATGTAACGCCCCTTTGTGCATAGTCTTCTATTGTTTCCAATTGACTTCCTTTCCTTATATCAGGAAATTTTGCACAATTTCGCCCGACGCCACAGTTCATTGAACCGCGATGGCATCAACGAAGAAGAAAACATTAAACCCACGGGGACCTGCTGCTACTGCTGCTGCTGTTGCCACCTGATACACCTCGACTACGGAGCTTACGGTTATCTGACCCATCACTCTCACCCATCAAGGTTTGCTTGGCTGCACCGCCGCGTCCTGTGCACCTGTGGTGACCGGGGGTAATCTTACACTTGGCCGCCTTGGTCCGGTAGCAACAACGGCGATCAGCACTTTCGTTCCGACATCCTGTATGCAGCACCGGTAACCGATATCCGCGTCCCGGCGCAACGGTCCTCGAGAGCGCCAAAGACTTCAAAGACGAGAAGCTCCGAGTTCCGATCAACGGTTGGCGGGGTAGAGCATAATATTAATGCATCCCTTGCGTGTCATTTCGATTGTCAATCGCAATTCCCGCGCGGAATGCACAAAACACACCAGGAGTGGCGTGCAATTTTGCCCGTCAGTCACTCAAATAGTTTTCCCTTTTCTTTTATCCTCGGTGCAGTATTCGGTGGTCACTTTCGCCATGACCGGACAAAACTGTGGAGGTCTTTTTCTGTGGTGCTCAGACAACTTCAGACGATCGTCAATTAGAGTTGCTTCTGAATGACCATTAAGGAAATTAAAGCAAGTGGTCTAGTCATGATACTTTTCACAAAATAAGGTAAACTCACATCGTTATTAGTGAGTAGACAGAAAAAACATTCCAAATGACGCCTAAAATCAACAGTTTGGCAAACCACAAAATCGCAGTCAAATTCCCAGAAGGAATTTTTAATATTATTGTATCATACTGGGAAACAATTTTGGATATTTGTAGCAGCTTAGCGCATAACATTATCAAGCTCCTGCCCAAACACCGTCCTTTACATGATAACGTTCCATCGTTTAAATATAGCATGTGTCATCAGAAAAGTTGATTAAATAGCTGGCAGACAGAAAAATGCATTTCATTTGCCACTTTCGTGACAGAAAAGAGGTGCTCTATCTGGGCCACCACTGGGCAATGACTTTACAGTAGAAAAGCCTTATCTAACAACGAAGCTCAGTCACTATCTTGAGCTGTCTCTTCACCGCTTATCTCTGCTCTGAGGTATGTATTTCGATAAAGAATTCAAAAGAGTTGATAAGTTGAGCAGTTGTGGCCAGCCACAAGATATGACCAAGCTATGAACACAACAAAACAAGTCATCTAAGGAGAAACCTCTCTAACATGGCGATAAGGTTCCGCCTTAGGAATTTGCAAATATTTCGCTAATATTTCTGCACAAATGTAATGATGAAAAGTGCTGAAACAAACTCCGGTGACGGTGTGATGAGAAGCGCAAATGGAAATGGAAAGCATATTTCCACATCGCAACGTTCATCCGACAAACGGAACAAAATCAACTCGCGGCTCAATTCGTACTCTAACGCCACTTCACTGGCCGGAACGACTCCGACACCCGATCGTCGGCAGCGTCGGCAGCAGACATGCCGTGGGTCAAGAAAAATAAAAATACTTAGCTGCGGGATGAACAGTCAAGAAAGTGAACGACGCGGGCAGCGAGATAAGATCGTCGGAAATGGGTGTCGGTTCGTTTACGAGCACAACAGGAAGTGGCGGGACGGACGGCCAGTAGATTTTGCTAACAACCGCGTTTTGTACTCCTGTTATCAGCGGGCAAAAATGGGAACTAACCTTTTCCTTGGAGTAATCACTCTCATATTCTCTCTTTCGCTGGGAAACGGACATATGGGAAAGGGTCTACACGCGGCATAGGCATTCGGGCCGTCTTCCCGATCCATTGCGAGGATTACTTTTCCTCGCCGACATCACCGACCAAACTATCGCGGCTCGAAATCTCTCGCTCTCTGACAGGCCTCTGACTGGCTGCTGGTTGTCCTTTTCAGTGAACTAAGAACTGTTAGTGCCGACGAGGAAAGTGTGACTTCCTGGGCGATTGCGGCAGAAATAGTGATTGCAAAAAAACCATTTCCTTAACGAGCGCTTCTGGAATGTAACACATGCTTTCAGTTCGGTAAAATCCCCCTTTTATGGATGGTGAATGTGAACCGATCCAAACATATCGATGTGGGGTCCTTTTCGGAAAACACTCAAAGGGTCTTGGAGTTTCGAAAGCACGATGGGATAAAAAAGTCATGAAACATGGTCGGGGTTTGCGATATGGTTATGTTAAAATCCTCTTACTGAAAAAGGTTTATAATTCTCTCTCGTTTTACAACACTTTGCCGCATATAAACTCAATCTAAATTATTCAAAGATATTTAAAATTTTGCTACAGAAAACGATAAACACACTAAAAAATCGACTTTTTCCTCGATGTATTTTCCCACCAGAACACCAGGTTCTCAAATTACGTTACTCGAGACACTTTGGCCACGAGGTCGCCTTCATCCAGCGTTCGTTCGAACAGCACAAATAGCAACGTGGACCCCGGAGTGCAGCATAAGGTTCATCAAAGGATCTCCGGGTGCAGGTCCCCGTTAGGCAAAGTGCACTTGAAAGTATAGCGAAAGCTGTACAACAGCACGGCCGCGCTGCACAGCCTTTCCTGTGAATACCCCAATAGAACCCTACTTTACAACTAGGTCTTTCAAGAGACCAGAAAATGCATTTTACTTCAGTACAGCTGAAACCGTTTTTTCAAGAGACTCCCGACATTGGGGGCAATATGCAACGAATGGCCACCGAGCCGTTAGTCGTTTGATGTTTGTCTAAATCTAAAATCGGGCTAAAAAAGGGTCAATTTGACGTTGTTTATGGTAAAATGTTCTACTCCCCTACGAAAGCGGGGTCCAAAGTTTCGAATCATTATTGCCATGCCAACCACACGCACATGTCGACGACTGCCCTGTGCGCTGTGGTTATTTAAGAACCGAGCGAGCGACATGAACATTATTACAAAATAAAAAATCAACCCCCGGGGTGCCGGGTTGAGGCATATTTTTGTCCAGTTTCGCGCAGGGGGCGAGGTGACCTGAGGTGCAAAAATTGCAATCGACTAGACACAGACAATTTACAACTCGACCAACCACTTCCTAAACACACACGCACGTAACGACCCGTAGCAACGGGTGGTTAGAAAACAATCGGACCACAACAGCAAATTGTTGAGTAGAAAGAGAGAGAGAGTTACACGAGCAACAGACCCGAAAGGGCCGCAATTTTTCCTACTGGAACTTGAAATATTATTAGCAACATTATCACATCATAGAAGTGATCAGTCAAATTAAATAAACAGCTATGTCCTTATTGCCTCAACACATTGATTGACTAGGATTGAGGATGGTAAAACAATTGTATGAAAACTATAACACTAAAAATATCTGATCTTGGTTAAAAGTATATTTTTGTATAATGAATTATGTTCTCACTAGGAATGTCGGTCGCCACGTTATACATTCAAAGGCATTTTGAGCTCGGAGTAGAGAACAGCATATTTACCACTGCAATCAACATCCTTTCTTTGTAAAACCGTTTGACCCCGGCTGAGCAACACCCAAGAATCAATAAAAATGAAAACGAAAGTCCATTTAATCTCAAAGCATTCGACGATTGAATTTAAATTGCATTCAACATTAAAATATTATGCTACCAACCCACGATATTATTAAACTAATGCCGAGCGCTTTATCCCTTGATCAAAACGGACACAGTACAGTCACTCCATAAAATCCATCAGCCAAGAAAAGGAAAAATATATTTTAAAATAATCATAATTATCTAGCGATATTATTCGTTCGCCACATTTGTCAGACACCAAAGTAATGAATGACACCAAAGTAATGAATGGCTTCTCCTATCATTTGTTCGACACGCAGAAAACAATGACCAATTGTTCAAATAATCACCACACACAACACGCAGACGACCGAAAACGAAAACGCAAATCAACACCAAGAACGTTCGTAACGGAACACCCAAAATAACGCGCGATTTAAGCCATTTCTCAGAAACCCACCAAAGCTTCTTGGCCACAAACGGCACATCACGGCATTCGCATTCGGCTTCGGCTGCTTCGGGGACAAAAAGAGTTACGTTTTCTTTATCTTGCGCCACCCTGCGCAAGGCGAATGCGCTCGCGCTGATAATCGCGCGCTGTCGCGAGTTTCGCGCAAATCGGCCATGTGACTCATCGCCACACACACACACACACACACATGCACGCGGTCAGGCGACTGTTTGTCGGATAGTAAATTTTGAACTCACAAACAAGAGATGTTCCGAGAATTCGGTTCCGTTTTGGATGACGTCGTGGCGTCTTAATCAAGCTGGGCACACTGGGGACACTACGCACTACACACGCCACGCCATCGGCCAAGTCGAACACGAAAACAAGAGACTGTCGAATTCGATTAGCAATTGATTGATTAATAAAACTACACCGAGACTGGCGGGTGGGCGCCACACAAACAACCGGAATCCGGATGTAGTAGATCGGATGCTCGCGACAGGGGTTTCTTGGGGGGCTTCCGTTCCACGGCTGGCCGGTCACATGTTGGCCGCTTGTGTGCTAATTTGATACATCTCTGCGCTGCGCTCCGTCGGGATGTGTTTCTGTCTCACAACCATCATCATTTGTGTGGCTGCCCGACCACCGACCACACCGATATCTGGGCTGCTGACTCTGAACGGAGCCAGCAACAAACCCGGGGGCAACATTTGCTGGCTCGTGATCGATAGCAAAACCGCGTCCGCGAGAGACTTGAAACGGATGATGAAACGGAAACACGGCGGCAGCTTGACGCAATTAAACACTTGAGTACCAGCCTCACACAGTGACACCGCGCCATCGATGGCTCAATTACACCTTCGGAGGTGTCGTTTCATATCTTAATCGCAGCCCACCCCACACACTCAGTCACATTCCGGCGGAAATTCCATTAAACTATTTTTTGTTTGAATAAAACACAATCGCGAGCACACACACCCAGACGCTGGCACTTTAAATGCGGAGGATAAGCGGGTCGTTGGCGCACGAGGGCCATTCGCATAAAGTGGACTAAATTTGCGGCGCGCACGATCAAAGTGCAGAGTGTGACGGTTTGACGCTTTTTGAATTGTAGCGGATTGCACCGCGCAGCGGCGTATCACGTGTGGCGCACAATAATAAAACTGCATCCGATCGATCGCGATCATCACACACACACGCCGCCGGACACAAACAGGACCTCGTTTCGTTACGTTACCTTCGTTGGATTGGCCAAACCTGCAGAACGGCGCAATTTCTGTCGGACGGTTTCGCGCGACAAATAGACACCACCCCCGCCCCCGAAAGCGAAGGGTATAGTAGCTTAGACACCGAACCGACCGGACCCGACCCGACCAACAACTCCGTACACAACAACCATCCGCCTTGCGCCCGTTCGTGGAACTGGCGAGACAACCCGCGCGCACGGAAACACCCGCGGCTACGGGCGATATGGTGGGAAAAAAGCTAAATAAAAGAGAACCACACACACACATACACACCGAGGCCGCTCAATAGACGTCAGGATACCCGGTGGCCACGGGCGGCGGGCGGCGGAATGCGAAAGAAACGGCAGAGTGGGCGCCAGAGCGTGTGGTGGTGACTTAAAAACACTTCTCAGCAGCAGCACCCAGCTGGTTTGTGCGGCGAGAGAAGCGGCCGCCGAGACACGTTGGCTCTAGCACACGGGGAAGACGCACGCGGTGACGCAGACCGTGAGTCGGCGGCCAAGATGAGAGTGAGAGTGTGCGGGCGGCTTCTCTCCCACCGTCCGGCTCAAGCCGGAGAGCGAAACAACCTAAACAACGTGAGCATTGCGACACGATCAAACACACACACACAGAAAGAGCAACAACGGAACCGAATTAAGTGAGTTTGTTTTTGCATACAACATACACGCCGCGTGTGTGTGTCTGTTTCGGTCCGGGATCTCGGCAGCATATCTAACACACGGTAAACAACAAACGCTTCAAATACCGAGCCGGAGGCGCAAACAGTACCGGACGGACAGCATGGCACGGAAAACGGTTGAGTGGGTCGGATATAGGCCGGGCGATACGATAAGGGTCGCCCTCATAGCAGGACCATCTGGTGGTGTCCCCTGTGTGTGTCCAGAGGGTCCTTAGAAATTGAGATCAAATGCACCGAGAGCTTTGCGCCGGAATAACGGTTTCGCGACATCCGAAAAGTTCATTCTGCGGATCTGAGGGTCGTCCACTTTTGCTAATTTAAACCAAATAAATCCTGAGTTCGTTTTGTATTTTTGATCCCTAAAAGAGAGCCCACACTCCAATAATTTTAACAAAATATATTATCATCAGAGGAAAGTATTCCTTTTCTATGACTGATACTTCTGAAAACGGCCAAGAAGCTAACAGTCCTACTCCGATGATCTTGCCAGTGTCCTTGTTGCACAGTTTCCAAACCACCACAGACGTTATTGTCTATTTATTGGTTTCGCATATTACGAAACGACCGGGACCGGGAACAATTTGGGCAAGCCGCGAAAACATCCGGAACATAAAAGTGTAGTATTAACACGTACAGCGGACTCTGGAGAAGTCTCTGGAGTCGTCCTTTTCCGCGTGGCTATGGGTATCAATTTATGGCGCCTTCATCGTGTAGCATCGTCCTATACGCAAGACCACCACCACCAACGCACCATCCACGCCAAGCGAAACGCCAAACACAGCGGCGCCGCCATCGATCGCCCTTCCGGTGAATGGCGGTGAACGCGGAGTTCGATGACGTTTCGGAAGCCCACACACTACCAAAAAACACGGATGCCAAATTGGTTTCGGCCAAACGCGCAAAACAACAACGGCGCCGCAGGAAAACAATACCAGAAATTGAACGCACACATTGGCGTCAAGGCGGCGGATAGCAAAACATTTCTGGGTTCGAGCGGTCGGTCGAGGGTTTTGAAGACAACCTGCCAAGTTTAGGCTAAACTCTTCATATGTTATTACAAGAATTACATCCACCTAAAAAGATACTGATAGAACAACATATTAAATTCTTAAACAATGTACTTAAAAAATAAACACTCCTTCTCTATGCTCTTGATAAGTGCACAGAGACATAGACCAATAATAAACGAATGGATGACATCGTTAGCGAACCGAAACAATCTCACTGTTTTGTCGACACATTAACCAAAACATTAGCCCAGCCGCACGCCACACGCCGCAACATTGTCCCTTGCGTCTCTCTCGCGCAATATGCTGCACATCTTAATTTGGTGCCCCTTTTACACCGTAGAAACCGCACCACACTTTACTTGTCGTAAAACACACCTGTTTTTAACCCCCGAACGGCGGCACAAAACGTGAGCAGACTCCCGAAGCTAAACAACAACACTCCGGCTCCGGGGACAGAGAAACAATACCACGTGCACGTGCTTCGGGCCCTGCATCTACTTCCGGTTTGGCAGCAGTTTTCCCCGGGAAAGCCCGAAAACTACTGCACGCCTCTGGCGAGTGCTGGGAGGAGCAGCAAAAACGACACAAAAAGGAAGAAAGTCTCGGCGTCAGGGTGTTGGCCGGCCAAGGAGCAATAACATCGTCCGTGCTCTCGGGCACGCGATCGACCTCCAGTTTCGTGCTCCAAGAGCCCGCTTCCGCGTACAGGATGGCTGGCGGCAGCGTTGGCGAGAAGTGAGAGAATCCTGCCCAAGGACGACGACCACGCCACGCCGTCGTTGGTTGACTCATAAAGATTGCCGGGAGTGAGTGAGCATTCCGGAGAGTTATTCCGCGTTTGTGAGGGAACTTGCAAACAGCATTAGAAAATTGGCCAAAGGTAATAGCCAAAAACCGGGATCAAAACCATGAGATATTCTGGAAGTTCCTAAAAGTTCCGGAGCCGTCCCCGAAACCCTTTGCAACGAAACAATGCGGCCATTCACACCAACCCGCGTCGAAAAACAGCGGAACGTGGAAAATTGTGCGGCAAACTTTCTTCACACTTTCCCGGAAGCCGCATACCAGCGTAGGGTTCCAGGCGAACGAAAAAGTGAGAGAGAGGTATAGGCACACACAGCGGGACACATTGATGGCACACGAGGCACATCCTGGCGAATCCTTACGACGGGCGAGAGTCCAACGAACCTCAGCGCCGACGGGCGACCAAGACTGATAAGAGGAAAACGCGACAACCGTTCGCAGGAGAGCGGAACCCAACGAACCCGGAACGATCTGCCCGGAAGGAACTTCCGCGTAACGATCCGGAAAAATCCCCCCGCGGGTGTGTGTGTATGCGTCTGTGTGAGAATATTTTACTCTGTTTACTTGTTATTTTCCCGGCTCTCTCGACGTTGTTTTAGCGCTCAGCAAACGGACGGACGGAGAGAGAAAGAACGAATAGAAGTCTAGCTTTAAGGGTTAGTAAATAAACAGTAGAGCGTTTCTTCGGGACAAAATCGGAAGCTCCGTCAGCGTGGTTTATTTGCATTCCGGCAAACACCGTTACAGTTTTGTAAGAAGCACAAGGAATATGACATTCGTTTGAGGAATGATCGAAGACAAACCTTTCGCTAAGTTAAGGCATTCTAAGTAATTGAATTGAATAACTAAAAATATGTTGTAGATGTATGTTGCTTCCTCGAGCACATTTTAAAAGTAGAACTTTGCTTTGTTTCGCGATAAACGATTGTTCTTGAAACGTGTTTCGCACGGAAAGCCTTGAGAAAATAGCACAACCGTTTAGCAGCGACACTAATCGTCACGTCTGATCGACGCGAGAAACAAAACACGACGGACGGAAACAACTTTATCTGCCATCCATTAGTTTAGTTACCTCCGATGAGTTCAAACGAGTTCTCCGCTGTATTCGATGCATTTGACAGAAATCGGTAATTTGAAACACAATGCAAAAATGCCATTCGTTTAGTTTATACTATTTGTTGAAACCAAAAATCGCACGCAATCAAGAAATGTTCCCGAATAGACCTTGAAAACAAAATTCTTGAAACAAAGAACGCAACAATAAGGCCACCATAAACTACCATAGATGCGATTTGCGAATAGAAACTCACAGGGAACCACTAGGCGGTACCACTTTCAAAAATCAATACTCACCACCGTAATCGCCCGAAAATGTGCAATCCAATTCGCACGTTCTGCAGCTGCCAAAAGCAATAAATGATAGCACCTATCCAAGGATAATCGACGCTATTTTCGCCAGCAAGGACACGTTGCAGACAACTGTCGCAAAGGTCACGTCCATGAACTACATTTTTGCGCACATAATGTTTCGTTCGTGAACAAAAAGTAGTCGCTACCAAAAACGTTGATATAAGCCACCGACCGGAAGTCGGAATCGTTGTGATTGAGTAATCATATTTACTACTCGGTTAACAGAGTATTCACTAAAATAGCGAACACAAACAATCGGGGCTGTGTTAAAGCCCGTTATTTCAATTGTAGTCTGTTCAATTTGGGATTGGCCTACGCTATCAGAGAGTATCCTTCGTGAGCTAAAAATTCGCGTGCCACGCCAGCTCATAAAGAGGCACAAAAAATCGAACGGAACAGTGGTAAACAGAAGGACCAAACCCATCCCAGAAGCACCGCGGCAATGTTTGTGGAGTAAACCCAAATATAATGTCAACTCGGAAAAGGACATCTCAGGTCAAGCGACCGTTTTCGAAATCCGGCACCACCACCGACCTGTCGTTCTGATTTAATGTTGCGTTTCACGGGCCTACGTATTAAGTTATGAAGGCTTTCCGTGCCATCGCAACTGGAGCGCGAAATTTAACCGACAGCCGGCGAAAGGATTTTAGTTGTTTTGCGCGTTTTAAGCAAGCGTAAAACAGGCGTCAGATAGCACGAGAACTCCTCGGCACGGCGTTGTCGCGCCGTCTTCCAGTCCACGATCGACCGGCAAATCGGTCGGAAACCACTGCACTGTCCCTTGGCACTGCTCATGATGACGTTCCCCATAGGCGCTGAACTGTGGACAGCGGACGTGAGAAATTAAACTGTGTGGTGTGTGAGTGTGATGCGTTTTAACAAAAATCCGGACGAATTATTCTGATGATTGAAAGGTATGGAAAGCTACATTTATAATTGAATCGCAGCTCACTTAAGTTGGAGATTTACATAAACCGTTGGGCGATGAATAATTCATCCTTATCAAAGCACACTATGCTAACTCCTAACTCACTGTTCCAGCAGAACTTTATGTTGAGCAAATAAGATGAGTCAAGAGCAGTTATGACGACTCACTTCCGCAATCACAAAACAACCGTGGTGTGTCACACCGTGTCGCAACCCAGTGTAACGGCACCATACGTAATATAGGTTACTATCGGTACAATTCGTGGAAACCCAGATTTAAAAAGAGGGTTATCATAAAGATGTGGCAAACGTAAATTCAACATCGTGTATAATTTACTCCACTGTAAATTCTCACCTTTTTGTTCCTATCACTGCTATGGCAACCGTCTGTTAGATGCTCGTGACTCTGTTGGTGTCATTAAACTATGATGCCTTATATTAATTCCAGCACGGCCAACTGTTTGTGCACTCTTAAAAATATTGCAGAGCCGCAAAAAATTATCGGCATTCTTGGATCACTAAAATATACACTTTTTACACATCAGACAGGTAACAGTAAGGTCCGATTTTCAATCACCTATTGAACAACTTGCCGAAACTATGCCAACAACGATGCCAAAACTTTTACTTAAACTCACCGGTACTTACCTGTATCTCGAGCAATATTTCTTGCTTTCTTCGCCGCAGTTCTATCAACAGCTTTTGCTGCTCTGGTGTTAGTTCTAAAACGAAACAGAGTGAAGAGTGTTCATTAGCAACATGGTCATAATTTCAAGCAAATTATGGTAATCTATTACGCAGCAGCCTCCGACGACAAGCAGCTTTCGTTCGCTGGTCTTGAGAGAAAAATCGGTTTTAAGAACCCGGGACAAAACCAGAATGCAGCCGGCAGAACGTGGCGCACGGTCCACGATCAATTTCACTCTAAACGAAGTCTTTCCGCTCGGTTCACGTTCTGGCCACATGGCGTGGCGGCAACGATTTGCATTTGCTTATTGTGCCAACATTATGGGGCCCCCGGCGATGACGCTAAGACGAACACGGTTACGGCCAGCGCACTTCGCCAAAGTCGCCTTTCCGGCGCTATCCTGCGTAAATTCGAAGGTGATTCAATTGCTACTGGGTTTACTTGTATTAAAAACAGCACCAAACCCCCGTTAATCAATCCATCGATCGGGGCCCTATCGAGAAACACTGGACCGCGGGGTGGCACAGAATTACATTTCTATTTTCGGCCATCCATCGAACGTGCCGTCCGTCCGTCGGGCCGGATCTGAGCAGTCGGGAAGAATTTCTTCGATTTATTTTGCTTGTGTGGCTAACGGGAAATTTGGAAGAAAACATTACGCACGTGAACGTAAACAACGAGGAAGGCACAACATAACCATTCGCCGGATTGGGGAGGGAGAAAGTTGAACTGCAGCCGCCGGAGAACGGTTGGTAAACATAGAAGCAATCGATCGTGTAGTAAGCAAATAGGCTAACAATAAATCATCGGCGAGACATGGCCTGTTAGATAAAACGCTCCCAAAGCAGGAAATTGATCCATTGAAGGTGTCTTAAATGGTGATAAATGTCAATTGAATGTCCAAGTTTGTCCGACCACCACGGAGCAGATAAGTGCGCTGGTTATGGGGTTATGGGCCGTAACTATTATGGTCTTAATCGGTGGCCCTATCGCGCGAAGAAAAAGTATAAAAGTTGCAACGTTGAGCATGTATGGGGCACCATGGAAACTACAACTAGTAGGGCTACTACGTAATCGCTCCACTCGCTCCGATGTCGGTCGGTCGGTGCGCCAATTGCGCTACGCTAATTACGGCCTTTTGCTTTTGCAAGGTTCACAACGGGGTTCACCGTGGCCATAATGACACATTGATGTTGGTGCTCGCGCCTCCAGATCATTCATCTATGCTGCCGCCCGCTACGTTAGGAAAGCAAAACAAAGTTTTCTCAACATTGAACGGGGTCGTGACGTACCTGGCAGTGGGAAGTTTTCGGCGTGCTGCGAAATGTTGGACATTGTTGCGTACGAGCTTTCCATTGTGTTGACCATCATAGTTTTCTTCGCACTAGCGAACGGGACACTACTCCTGCTCCTCTTCACACCGTGCGAAGTGTGAATCACTCGCTCGCCTCTTAATATTCACATCGGGGACATCACGGGAATTCCACGAAAACCAAAAAACAACAATGCACACAAAACAACACACACGGGAAGAAGCGAATCACGGAACCACGGAAGACCAAGAATGCTTTCGGATAGAATAGGATCGATCTATTTAGAAGAGCCCCAAGCCCCCCACAGAATGGGTACAGCACAAATACACAGAATTTTCTTCACAACAGAGAGTTTTCCCGTAATCTTTTCAAGCTTTTCTGTTTCGTTTGTTTCTTTATTGTTGGTTTTTCTGTCCTGACAGCTCGTTGTTTACTGTCACATTCCAACTGTCGGAACGCAACTGACAGCAAAGGGCTCATTTCACGCAGTCTCCGGGAGGCTGTCAGTTTGCATCGGAGTTCCGTGCACTCGCAATCTGGAAGAGACAATTTCTTTAAGATTTTAATTAAAATTCGCACAATCTGTGCCCCGTTACCGATAAATGCACGTGTAGTCTTCACCGTGGTTGGAGAAAAATTTCACACGCACGTAGCGGACACTTAACGTTTTGGTATCCGCCGCGAAATGGAAAGTTTGCAGGAAATCTTGTTTATAGTCAAACCAAAACGATCCATACCAAATTTCCGTGTCGTGAGCATTCAAATCGTTTGTTCCCTACGAAGAGAGAATTCAGTAACCAAAGCAAGCGGTGATCGATGTGTAAATAAACTCACCCAGACAGAAAATTCTTTAATGGCACTGTATGTCCCATGTTTGTTCCTTGGATATGCGTGGAGCGGGAAGTGTTCGATCGTGAGGGAATTTAAAACTATGTTAGTGGATAGCTTCAGTAAAACTGAGCCGTGGCTTCCATCGATAGCCAAGCATGTGCCGCAGTCCTGTGGACAAAGATTTCAATTATTACGAGCAGACCATAGGTCTTTCTTACAGAGCAACGAAAGGAATACAACCTGCACGATACATTGCATTTGGTTATGGGAGTGCTTCTGGAAGATGTTTTGTAGTTTCGTCAGAAGGCTATCGTTTTCCGACGAGAAATGGCTCGCCACCGAGATAACTTCTCCGCCAAACATACGGGCTGCATAATCGGTTGGGCCAAACTTGTCGAAGTTAATCTTCTCCAGCATCGAAATCCGGTCGTTCAGCTGTGCCACATCCCGAATGCTGACTGTACTAATGGCCACCTCCTTGTTTTCACGGGGTTGAATTCGGTGTTCGGTATTCGGTTCGATGGAACCTCGTTGATTCAGGCACACGATTAAACAAATTAGCAAAAGTGCAATGCCGACTGATAAGATATTCGTTGCAAACATGCCGCGCTCGGTCATTTTCGTATTCGTTCGTTTGCTCGGTAAATTGTAGTTGTTCTACTACTTCCGAGTATCTAGTTAGATCTTGTTGGAGAAGTTGGAATTTCCAGTCTACTGAGATAAAAATCTTTCAAAGCAGACTACAGTTTGAAAAATCTCAGACGATGACGAAAGTTGAAAGTTGACAGAAGACCCGCCAACTTTATTTTTGTGTGTGTGCGTTTTGCGAAGTTCATTTTCATCGGTTCATTTTCATCGGTTCACCCAATTCCAGAGAGTTCACCCTATTCCAGAGAGTTCATTCCCAATTCATTTAGTCTCAGCCTTGACAACTAGATGGCGCTAAAGTCGTTTATCGTTTATCGCAAACGATAAGTACCAGTTCGAAACGGCCAGTTTTTGACAGCGCACGGCCGCTTTGACAGCTGGTACTGAAACAACAGAAAATACAAGAAACAAAAATAAATAAAAAAGAAGAACAAACAATAAATTTCGTCGCAAACACCCGTCGTTTTGCGTTGGGTAAAGTGCGTGCAGTTTATTTTGCACCCGGGATGTGATATTTTCTTCCTTCGCATCAATTCCGCATCAGCGCCAATCAAGTTGGACTTTTGCCGCACGCGTGTTGAATTGCTTCCTGCGAGACGCAAAAGGGCTGAGCTCAGCCGTGCAAATGTGTTTCGGCCTTTGTGTCGGCTAGAAAAGTGAATACTTATTTCGGAGGCACTGGAGAACCGTGCAAAATTGCCGCACAAGAATTAGTGCATTAGAGCGAGTGCACTATCGTAGAACTTCCGGAGAAAGCTGGTGTTCCTTCAACCGCATAACACTCGGCGGTCACATCACAATGCAAGATTGAAGCAAGCGGTATTTATGTTTAAAATAAACATTACATCATACCCATCTTGCCGCTGCGCCGGACGGACAAATCGTTGCACGAGTCCAATGTATTACGGTCGTAAATAGCGTCTTTGGCTCCCGGCAAAAGCGATTCGTTGTGCCACGATCAAGCCCAGATACAGAGGACGCTGGCGATGGACAGCAACGAGAACGAGGAGTACAACACCGCCAACAGTGACGGGACCAAACGTTTCGTTGGCCCCGCTGGTATCGGTGCCAGTTGCATCGCCAAAGCGGTGTCCGCTGCCAAATATCAGAACCAGTTCAACAACAATAATCTGCTCGAGCAGGTTAATCTTATGCCCGCACCGCGCGACAGAATGCCAGTCACGGCGAACGACCAAGAGATTTCGAAGGCGGCGATTATTGAGGTGCCTGCAAAGGACAAGGTTTTCGGTGAAAACGGTAAGGTCCTACGGGTAAAAGTCCCCACACAATAGTTTGGTTTGTTATGGCAGCCGTTTGCAACATACTGGAAACGTTTCACCGGTTCAGTTCGGTCTAAACTGTGTTTCAATTGTATTTCTCAGGGTCATCCTTTAACGGTTGCGCGCTGTTTCCGCAATCAACTGCACCGCCATCGTCTACAGCTTCCGGTGGGTGCGTGAAGAAGGAGAACCGACTGCTCTCCGATCAGCCGAACATAGAATGCCTTACCGCTAGCTTTAGTGCAACAAGGAACGGAGCGGCGAATGCGTACGGTCGAGTATCTTTGAGTAGCAGCGACACGGCTTCGGTAAACGCTCGAACCAACGGTGTTCACGGCGACGGACCTGCCGAGGAGCGGGTGGTGGAGGTCTCAAAATCGAAATCCGAGGACGGTCCACCGGTCGTGCCACCGGACGATGGGGATTTTTCCGACAACAATTCAATCGGTAATCTGTCGTACCTCAGTGAAAACGGTTTGATAGAGGAGATTATCCTGCTGCCGAACAATGTGGACTCGGACGATGACAACGGATCGACGTCGGAGGATTGTATCTACGCGTACCGCGGTGGAGAACCGGGCGGACTGGCGGGTCAGTTGCTAGAACTGCGCGGAGATCAACCGCCCGATGACGAGACGGACTTTCTCGAGATGGATTTCGATCCGGAACCGAGCTCGGAGATGGAGAATTTCGACAGCCATCGGGAACCGACCCTAGATGACGACGACAGTGCGTTTGCCGTTTGTCGATCGAACGAAGCGCACGCTGCGGAGCGGATGGAGAAGGGTTCACGAGACCATTCGCTTCTATCTTCGCCGCAACCGGCACATCATCAGGCGAATGAATCGCTACATCCACAGCAGACGCATCATCACACGGACCAAATGGCCCACAGCGATTCGACACATTTGTCGGCGAACTTGGAATTATCAGCGGCACGAGGAACTTTACCGGAGCAACTGTCAACTTTGAAGGACGAAGCGGATGGGGAAACAAAGGGAAATGAGATAGCAGCGGAAGCGGTGGGTAATTTGCTGGCCAGTCACGAGCCACCGCGAACCATGGATCATCCGCAAGCTCACAAAACCGGTGCCATTCCGAAGAACGTGCCGCACCATTACGCAGCCATCGCACTGGATCAAGATCGCCCTCCCGGGCGATGTTCGGCGAATTGCAAGAACCTTAAGCTCGACCTTAATCTGTGTCCCACTGCAACCAATCCTTACCCATACTACGATCAGCGAGCGTACATGGACTTCGGTCCCCCGAATGGGCAAACTATTCGCAGCGAACTCATCGCTGGTGTTGCAGAGGACGAGGAAGAGGAAAACAATTGCTTAGACTGCGCTGAACAGGAGTTTCTCATGGACACCAAGCAGGACCACACGCTGCAACGGTTGTGCCGGGTATGCTCTGTCAAAGGAAGAAGAAGTGGAGGGCGACTATCAAAAGTGAGTTCTGCCCCGAAGCTCGGTGGTGGTCGAGCCGATGGGCGAAAGCTGTCCGAGTTCTATGCGTTCGACGAAACAGCGGTTCGCTACGACGAAGCAAGGGTTTGCGAGGAATCGGATGCGGAGTTGAACGCACGAGCGGAACTGATCGCGTTCGAAGCGTTGAACAAAATCAATGCCCTCAAAGAAACGCCAGCCAGCGGTGGCCTTTCGCAGGCCGACGAACACACATACCGAAGGTTGCGATCGTCCGCTGGGGGTGGCTCAGGATTTACAGCGGACGTAACGGACGGATCGCAACCCGATCAGGTGGTGCCGCTGGACTATTTTCAAACGGTGCGTGTGGAATGGTTTTGTTTTTTCAACTGCAAAATACTGACCATGGTTTCGGTTTTATATTTTAGGTTTGTCCGGAAAATACGGTCACTATCTACACGATAAACTGTGGTGAGCTGACAATAATTGAGGCTTTGGTAAGTTCATGCGGCAATTGTGGCGGTGGGATCTTGACTCATTAGACGTACCTTGTTGTAGACACGCATTGGAGTGGCACCCAATTTGGACGTCCTGCGACAGTACTTCAACGAGCAGTACCAAGTGGACACATCCAAGATGAACATACCGAAGTACTTGCTGCACATGTCGAAGCGTGACTGTAACTATAAGAAACTGATCGAGGCCATCAAATCCTGCTGTGATGATGAAACGTTAGACGTTCAATACTACCCGGTAAGAAGGCAACGCGCAGGATTTTGGGCTGTTTCTTCAGGTTTTGCTTAATCCCTGTTACAGTTGGATCCCTTTTCGGACACACCGGAAATTGTGCAGATCAGTTCTTGTGAGATTGCAAAACGATGGAACGCAAACACAAACCTGCGACAGATTATCCACTTCAAGCACAAACATTTTCACACCCTCAATGTTCTCGGTGAGCTACGATGGTAATGTTTTATTCCCAAGCAACGGGTTCTTACGGTTTCCTGCTGGTGTTGAATTTTACAGGTAAAATTGTGAACATACTGCGGCAACCTTCGCGGGGTCGACACACAAACCACACAATCAGCATCCCGCAATACTACAAAAGTGGCTCCATTACGATCACACGGACAGCATCGTGAGGATGACCGCAAATGTGCGGCCCATCGTCACCAAGCTGGTTTCCCATCCCCGGTGCTGGTAGTTCAGAGATTCATCCACCAGGCGCCGTTGTAGTTGTGGAGAAGTGAGGCAGGATTGTAGCGAAGGCTATTTTTATTGTTCATCCTGCTTACGATGCTATTCACTTTGCTTTGCTTTTCGCCGGTCCCTTCCGCCTGCGGATCGATTCCGATCCCGGAGAAAGGAAACGGTTCAGTACCTCCACTGTGATTGCTCAAACGGCTTCTGTAAATATTAGGTAGCGTCTTATTTATTGTACGGTACGCGGGTTTGAAACGTTGCACGGTCGTGGCTCGATCGAACCGGCAAGCGATATGTTTTTAAAACAGCAGATCGTGTATCAATTGTATCAAAACATATACCGTTATTATTTCGCTGACTCAGTTTCGTTGTAGGGTTTTAGTTCCAGTCCTGTAGAGTGGTGAGTTACGGTGTGATGATCGTGACTTCGTGTCGGTATTGTCGCCTCAATCGTTTGCCCTGTGCTACGACTAAGAACCTGAAATTGAATGGCTTCCTTATCACGCCGACAGCGGTTGTTGTTTTCAGTACGTTTACGTCTTTCGCTTTCAATATCAACTAAGTAGTTCTGTGAAAGAAAATCACACAGCTTCGATTCTCGGTAGTATGTGTTGTGGGCAAACGACATCATGTTCCATCAACAACAGACCTAACGTGTAATGTTGCTTGCTAAAGATCACCCGCCCGAAATTTTATACTCCTCAAAACGTATCCCAGATTCATCTTGTCCGATGCAGGATAACGAAGCGCAAGTTAAGGACTTATTGAAACAATAAAATAAAATGGTTTTGACTCCCATATATACACACATTATACACACTCGTATACACGCAAATCAACAGCACGTTTCGGGCCACGAATCTGCACCCGTCGGACAACAGAGCGGCGATTAGAATTTTTACACCAAACAACCGATGGCCTTCAATTCCGAGCACGAGCAATTTCTGTAAGCCTTACAGGCACTGTGCGTAGCCCTGCGCATCAACTATCGAAGACCAATATCGAACAGAAATAAATAGAAATAAAAGAAACCTCGAACTAAATTTGCTTCTCTTCTAATCGGCAAACTGCAACTGATGTAGCTGATGATCATGGAAAACAATTAAAACTTGAATTCTACTTTTTTTCGCTATAACTAAACGTTTTACTCTCTAACTATTCTGCTACTCCTACTCTAACAGAAATCAATTTATCACATTCACACCAACAGATAGCAAACTGTTTAGACAAAGTTTGTCGTACGGTTGGGCATCGAATACAAACGAGCACATAAACAGATTGGATCGGAATATATCTGATAACGAATTCAAATACAATCGCAATCAAGGAACTTTACACCACAGGCCAAACATATTTGGATGAAGCAGTTGGCCATACTCAGGCTGGCTCAGGTCATGAAATTGGCTCGTTAAGCATGTTTTGAACTAGCAATTTAGCTTCTGAACACTTTGTCATGTTCTGCCAATTCGATAGTATGGTGCAAGATCAGTTGTTTACTTGGGGTTCTTCTTATGTGACGATGCACAAATTTTGTGATTTGCGTTTCTAAAAAAAGTTAGAGGCCTAAACACTTTTGTTTCGTGTCAGTTGAAAAGAGACCTCTCCTTTAACTGTACAATCAATCATTACATTTGGAAACGTGTGATGTGAATAATGAAAGGACAATGTTAATAATATGCCCTACACCACCTTAATTTAGGTTTGAAAGTAAAGCAGTCTAATACTTTCGGTAGTTGGTTCTGGTTTGGTGTATTTGGATGTGAAAAAATGATTAAAATTTTTAACCCGCGTTAATCGATAGCAGTTCAAAAGAGCTGCGTTGTTTGCAAAATCTCCCTTAACTACCACTTGCACAATAATCGCAGCAGTCCTACCGTTTGGTTTGGCCCAGCACATTATCGTAGTCACGGGCGATGGAAGTCATTTGGATGATTGGCCTTTAAGCGTTCCGAAAAAGTAACGTGGAAACAACGGACAAAAGCAGAAAATTCAATTTTTTGTGCAACGAAACAAAATTGTTGCCGCCAGGCGGTATGATGAAAGCTTCAGAGGCGGTTTTACGGGGTGCTTTGCGCGAGGCAAACCGTCGGCCATCGGACACTCCATCGGTTCTTGCAAAGCGTGGCATCGCCATCGGTGAAGTCATCGGCGAAGGAGCGTTCTCCTGTGTGAAGGTGTGTGCGCGTGGCAGGTAAACGGGCAGCCGAGTCCCGGGAGTGATAACGCATATCAAGTCCGTTTTTGATTTTACAGAAAGGGCACAATTTGAACGGCAATACTGTGGCGGTTAAAATTATCGATAAGAATGGTTCCTCGTCAAACGTAGTGCTCAAGTTTATGCCACGCGAGCTGGAGATCATTAAAACTCTCAAGCACAAGAATGTGATCACATTTTTCGAATTCATCGAGACCACAATGAGGTAGTACGCGTTTGGCAGAACGATAAGAATTAAGGAACTACCGCCTTTTCCCCAATGCTATTGAACAGGTTTTACATCGTGATGCAGTACGCGGAGAAGGGATCCTTGTTGCAGTTGCTGAAACGAGAACGGTGGCTTAGCGAGCCCAGAGCCTGGCACTATTTCCATCAACTGATCGACGGTGTTGCCTACATCCACAAATGCGGAATCGCGCACCGCGATATTAAGTGTGAAAATATTGTGTTCAATGCGCGGGACACACTCAAGTTGATCGACTTTGGCTTTGCACGTCGAGTAACGAGACGCACGGAAGGCAGTCAGCAGGGCGGTATGGTAGGACCGTGTTTATCGAAAACGTTCTGCGGAAGCCATGCGTACGCGAGTCCGGAAATTTTAAATTTTACACCTTACGATCCGTTTCCGTCGGATGTTTGGGCGTGCGGTGTGGTACTGTTCGCCATGGTGAGCGGCAAGCTACCGTTCACGAACGCCAAAAAAGTTTCCCTACTGCTCCAGGTGCGGCAGCATGTGAGCCCATCGGATGCGACCGGCATTTAATCTGTGTCTCGTTTTGTATCTTTCGTAAAATTTTTGTAGGTAATTAAGAGCGGCCCAAAATATCCCGAGTACGTTAGCGACAAATTAAGGATTCTGCTGGACCAGATATTTAGTCCCGTGAGCGAACGTGTTACCATACCCGGAATCAGGGCGAGCGAATGGTGCCTGACACTGCCGGGCGATGCTAGCTTAGAAAAGGACACAGACGAAACGGCAGAAACCCCGAGAAAGAGGTTCAAACCGAATCACGAGGCAGCAAGTAAGAATAATGAAGGTTAGATTACCACGTGGTAAATGGTTGGTTCTCGACGAACCTATGTGTAAATAATAGGCAACGCAATCTTCCAGCTGTTTTAAACAGTCGGGTCAATAGCGAACAGAAAAATCCGTCATCAAACGTGCCGTGCTCGCTAAATTGATGGAATTTAATAAATTTAAAAGCGATAAAATATTTAACCCGTCGTCTCTACATTGTGTCCTGGCCTCCGGTTGGGCCTTGTGACCTGGCGTTGCGCTAGGAACACCAGCGAGCAACAGGGCGCGTTTCCCATGCGTTTTTCTCATTCAGTTTCAGTGCAGTGATTTACTGTCGACAATATACCAGCTCTGCGGCCCGGTATCCTTACAAAAATAAAACCATTGACAGTGTAAAGCAGTGGACGAACCAGCAGCAGGGCACATGCTATCGGTACGACTGTGACATAAACATAAATCTTGCCACTGATTAGTGGACTTACTCTGTATCGTTTCGAAGCTGGGCAACGAAAATGAATGAAACAAACATTTGCTGCATACGACGGCTTGGTTCTTTTCACAGTTTTGCCCTACAAACTACTCGCATACATACTTTCAGCTTGTTGTATGTTATCAGTGTTTCCCATTTATCTTTTGACCATTTTACTATCCTTAATTTAGTACGAAGGGTAAACTTTACTTCACGTTCTTATTTACCGTGCGACACTTAAAAAAATATAAATTAACAACGATTTCCCAATATCATCAAAGGTTGCAGAAAATTCAAAACAAACCCGTGATTTACCTTCTAAATTACACTCTTGATGTAACACAATTTAACGTGTTCGTGTACAAAAAAGAACTGCCTCGTAGACGAATGTACCACTCGTTAAATTGCTACTTTTCCAGACTTCTGGCTATTGAACGTAACCAGGTTCCACGTATCCGGACCCCGCGTAAACAGGATCTTTTCCCGGGCTTCCAGCAAACTGTTGATGCATTTGCTGCCCATCACGCTGCCACGCTGCCGATCGTCGGTGCACCCCGATCGACCGGACTGGAACGGCACACCACCAGCACCATCCTCTAATAGACCATTCGGCCGCCCGCTTTAAGTAAACATGGTTTTCAAACAGTATTTAATTAAGTATAGCACTTAGCACTTCCCCCAAATCGGTGGAACGACGAAAGTGAAGAAACACGTTTGAAAAATATGGCTCCCTACCACCGCCCGCCCTTGTCTGGCCACGAAATTCTCTCCACATTTTCTCGAAAGGTCAATCGAGAGTAGCGGGAAAACATTTTCCGTAAACGCTCCAGCCAAGCCGGCACGGCACCTCTGACGGAGCACCTCGGCGGCGGTGGCGGCGGCGGCCAAGTGTAAACATTGCTGGTGTGAGCCTATTAATGGCTGCCGTGGGTCATGGACTCTCGGCCAGGGAATTTCGGCGCCCTTCACGTGGCCCGTGGGCGCGTTTCTTCCACAAACGAAACCATCAATCGCCTGGTGGATGAATTTATTTTCCCGCCCATCCGCTCTGCTGGCGGTGGTCCATGTGTTACGGGTCTGGTCATGTTGCCGGTGTCCGTGGTTTCACAGAGACACGTGTCGGCCGAGAAAGTCTGGAACTGTTACCTTGTCGAAGCAAGTTGGTGAACAAATTATCACGTCGCCACACAAGGCTGCGGATGAATTTACGATATTTTAATGAGTTCTTCGCCGACTCCTAGGTGCCGCAGGTTTCGAAAGGTTGGTTTTTTATTAGGCTGATTGGTTCGAGCCGCCGATGGGTACTTTCATAGTTGCTGGCATTTGAAAACTATTTATCTCTCATTTAGTAATATTTATAACAACACTAGTGAAATTCAGACAATTTTATTTAAATTCAAACATCTCATTGTAGTCTAAAAACTAGCAATGGTAGCATATAATGGGCGTAAGTCTTTCTACTTTCAATGTAAAATATTAGAATCAACTTCTCAAGATAACTGTGTAATTTCACAGTCGAATTAACGACTAAACTTGACTCAATGTTTTCCATGGTCATGTTAACCTATACAACTGGTCTCGTCTGTTCATAACAGATGTCTTTTGTATGTCTAAAGTGTATGCGTTACATTTAGAAGAAAAAGTATGTTTAGGATTTTATTTAAAGAAATTTTGACACACTTCTATTAATGAAGTATGATAAGTTTATATTTCATAAGACAGGCAGCTCACACGACGCATTTGAAGCACTGTGAAGCTGTTTAAGAAATATTGTAGCACTCTAGTTATGATTGAATGCCCTTCTGAAGATCCTGTTTTACTGCTGCCATTAACATCCGACTGGGCACTGTCCGTGTTTAGTTATTACTAAAAGTGGGTGCGTGATGACTAACGCTATTATTAAACGCTAGATTAAGCTTCGCGTCGATCGCCTTACCATTGAGTTTTATCGTGCACGAAAAATCGTTCACCGTACCGTAGGTTATGATTTTATCATCTTTTACTGGCATCAATGGTAAGAGCCATGGTAGCCGGCCAGGATAAATGGAATGGCACGGACACAAGCAGTCGTTTTAATGAAACTGAATTGCTTCAGAAAATCCGATTTGCCTTTCGATGCAATTGAAACTTATTCAGGTGAAGCAAACTAGAGTGTTTCCGGTGAAACGATTCATAACACTTTGGCCGTTTATTGTTTCATGGAGTTGATAATGTAAACGACGAGCTATGACAGAGTTGCTCATTTTAAATGATTTATAGTTCTACATTTCCACTCAATTAGATCCAAGTTCAAATGAGTCCCATCCTATTTCTAATAAATATAAAGAAGTTCACAAAATGACGGATCGACCCAACCAGAAGCCCACAGCTATGGGTGATGAGGAAATAGTAGTGAGATTTATACGAGGCCTGTTTGCTGTGTAATCCTTTTCCTTGTAACAGGTTGAAAGAACCATCGCTCCAGACGCTTCCGCCATAATTTACGTGCTCCAGTTCGGCCATGCCTATTTCGGAACTACCCCTCCACTTTGGTATTTCAAAAACTATAAACAAATAAACTCATCCAATCGTTTTATGAATTTACAGTTGCAGCTATAATTTTACGGTCCTCCAAGAAAATACCTCCATAAACAGGCACTCAGACGAATTTCACACCCCACAGCGCGCTAGGAACAGCTCCCTTTTGGGTCATATATTTTGATTTCTAGCTTCCTGCGCGCGCGTTTAGCCGTGTCTGAGCGTCGGGGGAAGAAATTTAGAAAAACCTGGCAAAGAAACCGCCACCTATAAATTTAAACTGTTTAAAACCGACCGAACGGAGCAGATGTTTATGACTTTTTTCGCGTCGTCTCTGCGGGCCACGGAACGCGTTTGTTTTCGTTTTCGGGCGCGCCGTTTCGGTGCAACGTTTTCATGCGTATTCGGCGAAAATTGGAGGCCTCCGTTTTCCTCCGATAGTCCTATCTTGCTGTCACTAAATCATCGTGAAGGCTGTTTCCTAGCGCCCTCAACTCATAAAACTTAGTTCTGCGTTATGATTTCTGTGGCATTTGTTGCTCATTAAGTGGAGGAGCAGTGCCCCGGAGGGCTCTGAAGGTGCAGTAATTTATAAAGTGGTATTGTACATTATAAGGAAACTTTTATAAGGAATCTTTTATTTTAATTGGTCCTATACGTTATTCGAAAGGGCAAGTTTGTGGTTGGTCGTTCAACTGAATGAATCACCAGTGTTTTAATTTGAAGGACTTTTAATTATAACTTTGCACTGCTCTCCACAAAAACACTCCAAAGACCTGGAATACACGGTTCTCCTAAGAATGGGTCACATAAAACATGTGGGCTGATTTGAAATAAATGAGTTTTGCGTACTTTTCATCAGGTGAATTATGTTCGATGCTTTATCGTCACCTTGCGAGCAGTAATTTAGTTTCGACCACAAAACATCATCATCCGTGTCCTTTTCTCAATCTCTGCTACTTCCCGGCACCCTATTTATATACTCCGACACTTTGGCCGTCCCCACATGATGGATGAACTACCTATTAAATTGATATTTCGGTGCGATTTCGGGTGAAAAATTGGAACCCATTGTCGCCGACATAAAACGCTCGATACACCGGCGCGGCAAGTGCCGTGGAGCAGATACTCATAAATGTCACCGCATTTATCTTGATCTTTGGGCACGTTTTCCGTTCTCTTCTTTCCACGGTCGCCAACGGCACCTAACACGTGTACGGTTTGGGTACGCACATGGGTGGCTTTTCGAATTTTGTGGCTTTTAAAAGTGTGTCCCGCGTGACACGCTATAACTCAGTGCGCCATGGAGACTCCGGTACGCTGGATGATTCTCAAAAGCACTACGGACCGGAAGGTGATGCGTTCGTGGCGATATTAACGGAACTAATAGACTTTGAAGAGCTTCATGTGTAGCAGGATACTCGATGTTTGATTCGGTATTGTAGAGAAGAAATCAAACCTGGAGTGGCCAAGGCGAACTCTAGGCTCTTCAAAGTTCACGGTAATGGCTTTGATGATTGCTTTTTTATGAAAATGTGCTTGGACCTTTACCCTACCCGGGCCTTACTGGTTATCAAACCACTCTGATCGTAACATTTTTTTTCGTGTCACCGAAAATCGGTTTGACGTAGTTTGTTGTTACACGCAGACGGCCCCAACAACGTGTTCCCATTTCCTGGTTATTGTTCAACCGCCATCACCGATATTCGATACTGTTTTCACAGGACCCGCGGGGGAAGAATATAAACCCCTTCCTGTCGCCCAGCTAACCGCCAATGCGTTTGATGAAGTCGTTTACGTGTGACCTTCCTGGCAACGCTAGATGCGTAGGTTTGACCAACGACCGTTCGATTTGACCCAGTAACGGGCTAACGGGAATTTGTTGACTTAGGCCACACTCCAGTGCAATCAAAGGTGTGTTTGGTTACTTTCTTCGTTTTTTATGGCACTCCATCACGACACTCCGTCCTCGTCTGTTAGGATGTAATTTCATCAGGCCATGCTGGACTTTAATTTTATTACGTCCATCAATATGTTTTGTTATGATGGGGCGAAAATGTTTACACTTGCAGAAATAAGCGCCTCAGTAACAATATACGCCGTTTTCTGGGTCCGTGTAAATTGGTTTCAAATTATCGTTTTCGATACTCTAAGGACTATGGATCTGTTGTAGCATCTTACAATTTCCATCATTCAGGGAATCATGAAAATAGAAAATCCTAAAAATACCATAGGCCTTGCTCGTGAAACGAAAAATCAATATTTCTATCACTTTCTGGCATTACACGGCCTGTCACTTTGGAGAAGCAATCGAGTTATCCTCAACTCACGGAATTGATCTGTGGTCACGAACTGTTGTCCGTCTTGTTTGTGTTGATTGATAGCGAAGGAGACACATTAAAACGATTTGCTTTTAATCGTTTCCCAGTACACTTGAAATCTTCCAATTGTGTCCCACAGAAACCAAATAAAAACTAACATACGGCCAAACCATACAGAAAAAAACAACTTTTATTAGCATTTTTGAAAGCAGGATTACTCTATTTTTGCTCAGAACCATGCTTGGCGCATTGAAATACAATTAAAAATGTCCGAAAATTAACTCTTTTGGTGCTAAGAACTTAGAGAAAACTGTAGACTAAAATACAGTAAGGCCTTACGATGTAAGTCGATAGAGGAAAGTACTCGACAACGATCCACTAAGGCCAAGTCATGGAACGTTTACTCGTAAAATGCTTGAACACCTAAAACCTTTTTCACCAAAAATAGTGCTACTTTTATCCGAAATCAATATCATGTGTTGTTTGAATGAATGTTTAAATTGTACTTTTGAGAATTAAAATTATTTGTCTTGAAAATTCACTGCTTCGTTAATTGCTTCGTAAATGTTGTACCTCAGCGAATCTACTCGATGTTAGGTAAACACTTGAGGCCATTCCCTAAATGGTGTACCAGCTCTGTAAGCAGTGACTTGTTCGTACCGCATTCATGACCACAAACAATCGATCGGTTTGTGTCTGCAGTTTGTAAAATCGATAGCTAGCGTGTTTGTTCTTTGGGAAAGTTCCACGAAGGTAATTAACACAACTTCAATTTTTGGGCTGCGTGTGTCGATCGAAAAACCGTATCAAGCCAACGCTGTCTCGCTTCTAATTAAATGCTTGTCCGTGAACTTTCCCGTGCTTTCACATTTCAAACCGAACATCGGTGAAGCTGGTTCGGGAAAGTTAACAAAGTGGCTGTCATTAACCATTAATGTTTTCCATTGAAATCGTGCAAAACTGATTAAAAAGTTAAGTGTTGCAGGGCGGTATGTGCGAAACGCATTGATTAAAAATATCCTACAATCCAATTGAACATTTTTATGAACTACAAACAGAACATTATTGTTGGTTCAATTATCAAAAAACATGCTACGTCCATAAGTGAGAAGAATGCAGGAATGTCGAAGCTAACATTGGAGGCTGTTAAATAATTGAAAAATGCAATTGACACCGAATTGCAGTGAAGTATTCCGCTTCCGTGTAGCTGGGGCCCAGAATGACGCACCAATGGTGACTTGTAACAGAAAGTACTCTTCATTTAAGAGCTACAAATGGAAAAGTGACCCAGTGAGGTTGATCCATTTCGTTGATAAGTAATTCAATACCATTTTTTCCACTTTACCGTAATCTGTGTGCTTTAATCGATTTTATCAAGTTTTGCGTGATTCAGTGCTTTAGGGTTTTTTTTAAACTTACCCATATTTGAATTTTCATAAGTTCCTTTTTTCGTTTCATAATAAAATATTGCCAAATTTTACCTCATCAACTCGTGTTGTAAATAAACATTTGACTCTGATTCCGTTCCAAAGAACCGCCGTTTGAAATATCAAACAGATTAAATTCGTTGTGTTCCCTCCATTTACAATAGGTTTGACGTTAATCGTGACTGCATGTTATAAAAAGAGTTAGCTACAACATAACACAATAGATCGCAACGAAACGCAAGTTGCTACTCGACTAAGGGGTCCCAACATGGATATTTGTTAACCGGGAAAAACTAACGCATTTTAAAAACACCGTCAATGTCAATGATTTTAAATTTCGCTTTGATTCGCGTTCATTCACCGCAAAAGCGGACGTTTGGGTGCTCCACGCGCCAGCCACCGTTTGATGTTCCGTCAATAAATATTTAATTCCCAAGCATACCACGTCCGCAGACCGCAGAAGTACGCTTGTCTGGTTGCGAAAGCGAAAGTGTCCCGAAAAATCGACCCGGAAACAGCTGGACCAAGTTGCGACTAACCGTATCCTTGATTCATACCGCCGTGTTTTGTCTTGCGCAAAGTGCCACCGTGTTCCTCGGTCGGTCAATGAGTTAGCCAAAAAAAACAGAAACAAAAAACGGAAGATTTCTTTCAAGTATGTTTCCATCTTCCCATCGGAAATTAATAATTCATGAGCTGGACCCGTCGGGCTCGGAGCCGGAAGTGAGCCTCTTTCGCGTCGAGCCGGTCCAACTTTGCCGTGAACCCGTGGCCAACCCGCACTCCGCACGCCTGCCGGCGGGATCTGATCCTGCAACTGAAGCATGATGCTTGCCAGTGACGGATGTTGGTTGACGGATTTTCGGTCCGAAAGCAAGGCAAAGCATGATGCAAAACATGATGGACGGAGCGAGAAAAAAGTTTCACTTTCGTGCGGAAGTGGCCTCTTTCGGTAGTAAACTTTAAAAGGATGCCCACAGCTTCGTGCCGGGGGCGGCTAGGTCAGGCTTTCCCTTGGTGGCGATTTGTCGAGGGTCCGTTTAAGGTTCCGCTTAGGTACGTGGTGGTTTCGGAACGCGGTGTTGCTTGCGCGACAAGTGGCTTGGACCACCGAGTGCCGGTGGTAATGGCGAAGATAAATTTGGTTGATTTGATTTAAGAACTGCCGACCGGGAATCGCTTCCCGCAACGGCAAACGTAAATCACATCTCTCTTGGGGTGTTTACTTGGGATCCGGCAGCATGCAGTATGTGCAGACCGCACCCGTACCGGTGCTACTGACCTGCTTTCCGGGGGCTGCGCTCTCTGCACTGTGTAGGTGATGCTCTCGCCTTTTACGACGCTGTCCAGAAGGGATGTTCGACACGAAGCGCTCCAGCTCCAAGAAGATGAGCTCGACCCGTTGCTGTGGGCTGTTTTTATTCCGCTTGCTTATTTATTCAGCGAGTTTAAAAGCATTAAATGCCTCCTCGGAATACATAATTAAAACGAAAGAAGTTATCCTTTCGGCGGCGGCGGCGGTGGCGGTGTCGGACGAAAGGATGACAGAAGATGCGTGAATGCGTCGCAGAAGTTGTGCGCGGAATTCGGCAATACGCCGAAAATGCTTCAAATAACCTGAGGCACATGCCATTACATCGCTCGCGAATTGGGAAGGAGTAGCTCATTATCAATCATTAAAGTAACATTAAGATAAGGCAGTGTCCTTTTGAGGCACTTTTGGATTTAAAAAAATATCATAATCTGTGTATTGCAATCTATCGTTACGATCCTTTTTGTAATAATTTCGGTCTTTAAATATCATTAGTTGTGTTAGCTTTCACATAACTACATAATCTTTTCTAATAGTGATCCCACAGTTGGTACGTTCACCACAAATCTTAATTAAAAGTATTCCGTAATTTTGCTACGCTGATGTCGCTATGCTCCAGCATCATTTATTCCATTTACTAACATCGTTATTTTAAACATTTATTTAACTTGCATGCTCGAGTAACGAAGTCATCCAATTACATCTTCCGACATATGAGAATATTTCTTAATGTATTGCTTGAAATACTTTGTGCTCTTCCAAACCTGGTCGCCGAATCTTCAAAAGTGATCCCTAAAGACCTAGAGATCTTAAGGCAAATGTTTCCACTGTCGAAGCGTTTCCCGGTTACAGTTTGTTTCCCCTTTCGCGCGCACCCCGCATCAATCTGAGTTCGATGTTTTTTCCCTCCGTTTCGAATTTCGAACCAAATCCTTCCCCTAGGACCGGCAGCAGCAGCAGCAGACCGGGGACATGCTGGCCCGCCGGCCCGCCTAAAGTGGGCATAATTGAGTAGAGCCCCTAGATTCGTTTATTAAGATTGTTTCCGAACCGATAAACGATAGCGTGTTTTAAAAATATTAAGACACACATCGTTTCGACGCCTTCGCTTAACTGGCCGCCAGCGCCAGCTAATATGTTTGGACTACGTTCGCCCAACGGATGTTCCCCTTTCGGTCGGCAGCCAGCTGCACAGGATGGGACGGTACTTCTCCTGGCTGCTTCCTGTGAGCACATGCGCAGTGCCTCGCGCGGTACGTGCCGTGTTCATCCGTGTACGTACACGGATTCCGTGTTTCATTCGGTACACCGATCGGAAGGCCCGCATCAGTGGCCACGTCGCGAGCGCCGTGCCGTCAGTCAGTCGGTGGATAGCTGGCGTACCGGAAGCATCTCCGTGCCTCGAAGTAGTTTCGTAGCCCGATTCGGAAGACGCCGAGCCGGCTTCCCGATATCTTCGCATCGCGCGACATCTGACGAGGTTTATCTCAGAGTGGCCGCGTGGCCAAGGGTGGCTCTCCGCGTGAGCCGCGTGCATTATGTTGAGTGGACCGCCCAGTGGGTGAGCATGGTAATGATGGTCGTGCCCGAGCGTGCACTTGTGTCACGGCTCGTTACGTCGTCGTCATCGTCGTTATGCTGATGTGCGCATTGTGATGTGACCGCGTGGTGAAGGAAGATTGTGTCGTGAGAGCAGCATACGAGCATGTGCAACGAGCGCACGGAAGCATAATTTTTGCCCCCCCACCACCACCACCACCGCCGCCATCAGGCCAAGATTCTCCGATCGCGTGAAACGGAAAATTCTTTTCCAACTGTTGCAATCCGTCGCCATCCATCATCCGGCGTGGATTAGTGTGTTCGGTGTGTGTGTGGCCGCGCGGGAGAGAGGGGCCGAGTGTCCCCGGAAGTGTCGCGTACACCGAAAGTCGCGTTCCGGGTTCCGGTCGCCCAGCCTCCCGGAGTTAGCAACCCGAGCACCACCGTGCCCCGGTTCGCCGAGAATTATGTAGCAAACCGTGTCTCCAGTGTCATGTTTATGAGTGCGTTTTGATGTCGGCCGTGGCGACCGTGCGATCCCACGCATCCCACGAAGGGGCCCCTCTAAGCCCGACCGGGTGGGGGCTGGCAACAGTTGGGTGACAAATTGTGAAAATTAAGACACTTTCGCTCTTAAGAAACCCTTTGGCCGTCGGCGTCAAACGGCACCGCGTGTTGGATTAATGTGACACCCCGGTCTTCGCGGCCCCGGTGTCTCGGGAAGGGTGATTCGTGCGCGTTCCGTCTTGGGAATAATTTTGGAGTCCAGTGCTGCGGGTGCGGGTGCGGGAGTCCCGGGAGTTAGGGTACAGAAAGTTTATTAATAATCCGGGCACGACGCGCCTGGCCGATGTCGCGACAGCATACCCCGGAGGTTGCGTGATTTGAAGAAGAGAAAAATTATTACACCAGCGGCCGGTGGCACGGACTTCGTCTTCCTTCGTCTGCCTGCCAGCGACACAGAGTCACGAAAAACAACCTGTGCTAAGTGGATCCGAGGCTGCTTGACGCGAGGAAGGTGTGCTTGGTGCGAGGGCTCGCCACTCCGGAAGCCGAGCGGATGGTTTATGTCAGGTTAGGAAATCCGTGAATCGGTGCCAAATGAATGGAAGCCGTTTCTTCGTGCATACGTAAGCAATGTGTGGGATTAAGTGATACCGGAAGTCGGAAGCGAAGCGGAACCAGTCAGCAGGTTGTTCAGCACAGGAGTCAGCCCACGGTAAGCCATACTCGGATGCACGCACGTATTACATTCGTTTCCGGTTTTGTTTGGGACACTCCGCGATTCCCTTGTTTTCCTCTATTGTGCGCGTCAAAGAATTGGCTATTCGGGACAAACAATGGGAAATTAGGGTGTCCAGTATGTGTTGTGAGCTTCTAATTTATGATCCTGTGCCTTGTAAACTTGTTGAATGTTAGGTTTCGTATTTTGACGATTTTTGGAATGCTGAAAAAACATTGTTGAATAGCGGGAACTTTTATTCAGGTTCGGCAGAATCTTCACCCAAAACTAGAAGTCGTTATTAAGTTATTAAGTATTGATTGACTGATCTCGTAAGTCGGTTTTCGCTTCCACTACAAAAAATAATCGTGCAAATTAACTTAATTAGCAATAAATTCAACTTATCTTGCAACCACTCATCGGACGAAATGTAACTGTTTAGAGGATGTAATGTCATTTCTGTTACGTGAAATAACGCCATATCCTCTTTTTATGTTGCCTTCTCGACTCTTTGAAATGCTGACAAACCAAATAGGCGTTAATTAGTAATTAAATAACTGCCTCCTTGTCGTCGTTAATGGTAAATAGCATATTGACGGGGTTGAAAATAATTTTATTTGAATTGATTCTTGAGAAAACACCAAAAAAGGGAACGATGAGAAGTGAAAACACAGACCCTCATAAGTCCGCTGTTTTCCGAACCGAAGTTTAATGTGCAGTAGCAGTCCTTCCTCGGTTGCTCAAACGCCTTGCCAGCACAGCGGAACCGCGGACGCCAAGTGTGACCTTTTGCCCAACCCTTCGCGGCATAATGAGTCTAAAATAACATACATCTTCGCTTAGCAGATGGCGTGGAACCTTTATCACGTGGGGAAAAACATTACACCGCAGCTATCATTAGACAGTGACAGGGCTGTTGGGGCAAAAAATCATTCCCTCGACGACGACAACGACAACGACGACTGGGAACACATCACCTGAACCGCTCAGATAATGTAATTACACTCAATCTATTTTGATTGGACTCTGCGTGTTTGTGTGTGTGTGTGTAGCACGTAGCAGGACCGATGATCTGCAGAGATTGGCCACAGGAAACATACGTTTGATGAGCGCCTGACACCCATTATCGCCGGTATTAGCATTTTGTAATGCTTCTCTCGTTAGCATACAACGCGTCTTACTTACGCCATTAAACGCCTGTTCGCTGGCCGGTGCGTGCCGGGTCGGTCGACCACGTATGCGTTTAGATAGTTTTAGAAAAACGGCAGCACTTTTTGTGGCCTCCCGGAGCCGGAGCCCTTTTTCTGGTCCGTTTTAAACGGAGGCGGAAAACGAAAATCAATATATTAATGAGCGTTCAATTATGCATCCGCGCGGCGGCGTGCAGTAAACACCTCGACCCCTGGCACCAATCAGCGCGTCGGTGCGTTTGATTCGTTTCCCGGAACCCCCACCGCATGCGTTTGATAAATTCATAATCGGCCCAATGAAGCTGAAAATGTTGTTCGATGCTGTTCGAACACACGCCACACGCCTCGAATCGCATTCAATCACCGCACAGCTGATTTGTCACAACTTCAAACGAATGGCCCCCCGAACCCGAATGCGAATTTAATTCAGCCGATAGCACCCGCGGGATGTGTTCAATATTAGCGATTGTTTTCGGGCCACACACACACGCCACTAGACAAATATTTGGCACGCATCAGTCGCGCTCGAAGCTAATCAAAATCAGGCTTGTGTAAACATTATCTTGCGTTTAACAAATTTTCCAATATCTTCCACCCGCCTGACTGCAGGAATGCATCGGCCAGATAGCGCGGGCATGTTGTTTTATTTGCAGCATAATGCACACCCGTTTGATGTTCCGATGTTGGGCACAATGAATGCAGGATCGATCATCAATTTATTAGCACAGGTTACAGGGCTTCGCCAACGCGCCGGAATTGATGTTAATGCTCAATCGCAATTCGCAATCTACTGTCGTTCGTTTGCATGATTTTTTGGCGCACGTTGCGATGTTTCATAAATCTACAAACACGATGTGCCTTCCGGTAGTGACACTACCAGCGGAAGGAATGCACAATACTTTCCCCGAAGCTGATCCTGCTGTGATAGCGAAGAATCGTTACCATTAGCTCCTAATGTGCTCCAGGCGCAACCAAGAGAATGTCCTCCGAGATGGTTATCGTGCAAACGCTGTCAGTCGTTTGTCACCATTAAGTGGTCAAAACTCATGAAAATTCATTTTGTTTCTCGCCGCCGGGCTCGTGCTTTGCGCGAAATTGCGAAAGGAATAGGGCGAGGTATTCTTGGAAATCAATAAAATTGCGATAAAATTTGCACTTACTGTTAGATCTTCGTTTGTGAATATACATTGCACATTAAAAGCAAGCCATTGTGTGCTATTATTTAAAGAAACTTTCAAATAACGAACTTCAAACAACCTTTAAATTTTTTTTAAACATGGTTTATAATAGCCCGTTGGCTAACTTTACTAACGTATGCTTAAATTGAAACTGTTTAAAATCTACTTCCACTAAAGCGGAGAAAGCTCACTGAAAGTCATGAAAACAGGAGATGCACCTTCTGCAAAAAGTAAGCATTGTTGCTTCGTTAGAATAATAACAGCTGTGCATACATTTGCACCAAAAATTACGTTTCGTTACTGGGCTGCTGATTATAAGGTAACGACGATGCTATCTTTCACTACATTTCCCGTCCCGAGACTAACCCCAATCTTGCACCATTGCAATGCATCGTACTGGTGCTGCACCGTCCGGTGGTGGAATGCGGATAATTTCTGGAATGGAGCCACCGTTCCATTTCAGCCTGTGTGATTGGAACTGGGACCATCAGGCTGGGACGGCAAGAAAATCTGTGATCTGCCCTGTTCGTTAGCCGTTAGCCGTTTGCCTCCGCCGTTGATTGATCAGACCCATTTGCAATGGTTCAATTATCGCTAAGTGACGGTCGCGGTGGCTGCGGCGGACTTCCGGCGGGGCCTAAGTAATGGCATTTACACGTTCCACACGAGCCCCCCGTTCCAAACGAGTCCCGCAAAAACAGAGTGCTACACGGTCATAAGTAACCGTGCGGAGCTAAAATATTCATAATCCTTACGTAGTGACGACCTTAGACCTTCGCCACACGGACACACGCACACCGCTCACGGTGGGCGTGTGCAAAGGGTCACGATGTAAAAGAGAGTCTCGCGAAGGTGCAAAGCACGTACTCTTTGGCCGCCGGATGAAGATATGGACAAATATGGCGATGAATAAGTGATGCGTACGTTGTTGAGTGATTGAGGCTGGGCTTCTTAATAGTTGTGGGTTGCGCCAACTTATAATTGCGAAAAGGCTTCGCAAGCTCGCGTAGTTCGAATCAAAGCACGTTAATTTGGTCGCGACCTTTTAGCAAAGTGCGTCCACGTTGTACTACGGTACCTATTAATAATTCAAAGTAACACTTTATGGAATTGAAAATTATTCTGCCAATTGATCTAAGTTTTGTAGCATATTTATTAAAGATCCGTCGAGGATTGAATAATTTTGTTGTTACATGATGAAGTAAACTGATGAAATGAACTGATAAAAAAGTATGTTTTTAATGTGTACGAAATTGAAAATGATAATGTCAAGTCTCCACAGGAACCATCAAGCCACCAGGGCTGGGTGTAGAAACGGTATGTAATTTACTTTACTCTAAAACCCCTCATAAATAAAATCAAAAGGGTTAAGGTCAACCTCGGGCCCTGCCATGTGTCACTTTCAGCATGGGTTTGAAGCCGAAAAAACGCCCATTTGTGTGAAGTGTCTCCCGATTTTGTGCAAATGGGCTCCCCGTATGTTGCGGGGGGAATATGGATTTCAACACAATGTCTGTTGTGTTACATTTTTCTCTCACTGAAGTTGACACTTAGTTGCAGTTTGCCCGTTTGCAAGTTTATCCTCAAAGGGGCTGGAGGACCTACCCGGAAGGCCGGAAGCGTGCTCGGGGAACCATTACGGATTGGTGAAATGTATTTTCTCGCCGGATGGCGACCAACCCAGGAGTGTAAAATCAATTGTAATGTATATTTGCATACTCAAACACCAATTTCGTCCCCGAGCCCGATCAGATCGATGGGCTCCATGAGGGCCGCGCATCGCTTCCATTCTGCTGCGGTGAGGCACTCACCGGAGGAATGGCGTGCGGGCGTTGTAATGGCACATAAAAATTGCTCGTAAAAACCTCATCCAACACCATCGACGACGTCGGCGAAAAGTTTCGCTGTTCCGTAGAACGGGCAGAAGATCGTATGCATATTTCCCTCACATACGTGGCTTCCGGTTTTTTCCCCTTTCGTTCACGCCAGCATCAAATCGAGGTACAATATTCATGAACTATTCTACAACCAGTAGAAAATGGTGCACAATTGATGGTTGGCCCACGGGCGGCTCACGGAGTGCGAAATAGTGGGGAAAAGGGACACAGAAGACAAGGACTCCGGTACTCGATGAACGGTGACAATGCCAAAACAAACAGACCGAAAGTACGAGGCCAGCACACAGGAGCAGCAACATGCTGACGGAACCCGCCGGACAGGCTCATGAAAAATACAACGCACATAGCCCGGAATGGAGCGATCCCAAAGGGTCACACGTAATACGATTCATGTCGAACCGTTCTGGGAAGATCCGGTTGCTGGGCTTTAGGCTACCAGGAAGCACAAGAGCAAAACGGCAGTTACGGTAGCATCACGGCGCCAGAATCCGGATGATGGGTTTTGGCCCTCAAGTACGGATCGAGAACTGTTGGTGACCAAAGAGCACCAACTCTTGTAAATGATGCGGCAGCGAATAACGATCGTCGGGGCTCTATTTATTTATTTTATTTCGCCATTAGGACAGGCAATAATTCGTAAATTAGCACCACAAAGAAACGGAACGTGCCCGTTTCGAGTGGTTTCGAGAGTTTCGATATTTTCCAACTTTTCATCGAACAGCACTGTGGTTTGGGAACTTTTGGAATAATGTTAAAGAACTTATAACGAACGCGTATCTACTATCCGAATTTTTCTAATATTTTTCCGACTAACTTTTTTTAAATATTTGTTAGGAAATTAAGCAATAGTAAGATTATAAGATATTCGTAAGATTGAGTAGGAGAATTATGTTTTTTACAAAATTAAAGAAATGTTGTGCGTTGGGATCGTCTATTTGTGCAGCTTGTATCAAAATATCGAAACCAAGTTTGGAACTCAAGAACATCCTTAGAAGTGAACTGTGACAACAAATCATTAATTTTACACGCACTCGCACAAAGCAGAAACTGGAAACCGTTCAATGCCAATGTCCAAAAATACATTCCGATCTGTTCCGAATGTTGTTCGGAATCACTTCGAATTCGTAACGTCGCGATGCTTTTTGCTCTCATACGGTTTCAACTTCGTTAGCATTTTTGGTTTGCCATCATCATAAGTGCTTATGTCATTAAAGATTTTCTTTTTCGATGATTTTTTGGTTTCGTAAGAATTCTGCAAAACATTTAACAATCCGGCACCAACGTATTATGAGCTGTCAATGATTGGAAGAAGAGCTCGAGCTATTAATAAGATATCGGTGCCTATGGCGAAATATTTTCAGAGGGAGTGTAATAAAAATTCAATCAGATTCCCACGTAACATGACGGAACGACTTAGTAAAACACTTTCCATCAGTGTTCATGCATTACGTCGTTCAGTGATGCGAACAGCTGTTCCTTGTAGAGCCTGCCAGGAATTGGACGTTGTAGAAATATTAATGAGAGGATCGAAGATTTATAAAAGTATCGTCAGTAGCTTACATTCCAGCAACGTTTCTTTTCGAAGAAATTTATATTTAGCGCAAGGAAGATCGATCGCAACAAAATTATGAGCTTCCAACAAGATACAGAAACGGGAACGAAGGCATTCGTGGTTCGGAAGGCACTGAAGCATCACTGACACGTTTATTAAATGTAATCGGAGTAGCAAGATCTGTCTATAAGATCTTCAAATTAAAAAGAGATGATGATAAGAAAACTTGATAAACGCCAAAAATACTGATACAAAATCTGTTGACAATGCGGACTTTATTAATCCTCATTATCGGGAACTTTTGCGTGCGATTGCTGCTTCGCAAGAAAAAGCTGTTTGGTTAGGATAATTGGGCACAAAACTTTTGCAAATATTGATGATCTCTTCTGCCGATGGCTGTTTATCTTATCAAAGCGAAACCTTTCAACATTTGTACAAGACGGATCAATCAAAACATCTAAAGCTTCAAACCCGGTTTCCCTTTTTGTGGAGCCGATTAAACCGACAGCCGACCATTGCTCGGTACAATGGTTTCCGATCACGAGGCCGATCCGTTCGGATAGTGCTTCCGGAAGTTTCTCTTCCGAGACGAGGCAAAAAACGCCACTGTTGCTTCCCGGAAGTTGCTGGCAGCGGCGTAACGAAGCAATCTTCGCAAAGTTGCAGATAGATTATGCTCATTTATCAATCAGGCTTCCTTGGGCTTGGACTTGGCCGGGCGTGGTTCGGGGCCAGTTTGGAGCAAAGTTTAATCGTTCATCCCCCCGAGCTAGGCTGCGCTAGGTCTTGGTTCGCATTATCCGTCTTACGTTACGCTGCTTACAATCCGCCGCCCGACCCGACAAAAGATTCCCGGGATTAGTATCGATTTCGGCGGCGGAAGTAGATTGTCGGGCAAATGGTTGGCCCCTCGCTTTCGCCGTTTCCTTCGGGGCATTAAGGGTCCGGAAACCCTTGCCTGGAAGCCACCGCCGTTGAAAGGCTGGACTTAGCAGTGCGCACCGAAACTCTTTGGACGCAATCCAATTAACACCTTCAACCAGCCGTAGGTTCTTTCGGCCGCGGTCCAGCCCCGGACAGAACGGACGGGTAGGTGAATATTTGGAGTGAAATTGGCTTCCATGCCAGGACCCTCCATCACATCATCGACCCTGTGGAGTGCCTTTTCGTTCGATAGACTTATTGGCGTTCGTTAAAGGTTATTACCGGAGAAGAGATTTTGTTTCTGTTCTGAACGAAAAACGGTTTCGGGTGTAAAGAATGCTTTCTTTCGATGCCAACAAATTAGAATATTAACAAGCTACACGAAAATATAAACCGTGCGACGAACTTATAGAAAAACATAGAATAAGAAAATCAGTTAAAACTCTTATGCAGATTGGTGAAATATAAAAATCAGTAGATAACATGAACTATTTTGGGATGAAAAAAATCATTAAAATGCAACAATTCATATCAATGTTACATTTTTTTATCTTTTTAGAACGGACTGCTGCCGTATATCAATAGCATTTTTACCCCACTTGTAAATCTGGCTTTACTCGAAGATTTCTAGATGTGGATCGCAATCATCATGTGTCATCATGCAATCAACCGATACGGGTTTCGCGCAATTGATGTGCATCATTCCGCTGAAACACCACACAGTGTCCGTGTCATAATATTGCACCGAGAAATACATAATACACGAGAGTCGGCAGCTTTCAGCGGCCTCTTTACAACATTCCGACACTCACACACACACACACACACACACACACACCGTTGCCCGGAAGTGGCCCGTTAAACAGTCGATACAGTTTATGAACCTTTTACCCTTCCCGAGATATGGCTTCACCGATGGTCGTTTGGTCCACTTAAGCTGTCCTGTAAAATTGCTTCCGTTCGTTTAATTTTGCCGCTCACTCGTTCGGTTTCCTTTACACGGGCGGACTAGGACTCGAACCTGCTACACCGTCGTTAGAACAGCGCAACACCACTTTTACGTTCCTGGCAAATGCTGAATCGATACGGATGCCGATAGTGTTGGAGAAAATTATGACTACAATCTTCGAACCGTTCGAATTTGACCTTTTGCCATGGCTTTTCATTAACAGCGGTAATTGAATGTGTTACTAAAAAAGAATGTGGCAAAGTATGAATTTTATAGCCGTCACCACATGCGGTACGTTAGGAATATTTGATTGGTTTTATTCAGCAGTGCGATTAGCTACAACTTTCTATTAGTCGATTTTTGAACAATATTTATTGGAGTGATATGTAATTGATTTTGATAATGTAAAAGCACCCATATTGAAGTATTTGAAATTTGCAAAAAGCGTGGTATGTTTTTCGAAGTGTTATCTTTAAAGATGGTTCATTGAAGTTAAGAGGTAGAACTCATGCAGTTCAATTAATCAAGTTTTAGTTTCATCTGCGGTAAAGAGAACGATTTGTTTTGTGAATTAATTAGTGAACCACACAAGTGTTAACCACAAGCATGTGGAGAGGACAACAAGGTCAAGAGCAACGCAAAAACCGAGTTCCTTGAATTTGCAAGCAATTAAACTACATTTTAGTATCTGTTGCGGTTACCCTCGCTCGGCTCCTTTTTTGTGGAACTGCTCGTTAGGGCAAACCAGCACGCAGCAGCAGAAGCACCTGTAATCGAACGTTGCTGCTGATGCTGATGTAACGCTAGAAGCCATTCGTTAGCACCAATTACTTCTCTACCGGTCCACCCGGAAAGTTGGCTGAAAAACCACAAACGAACGGCTTGAAACTTCTCCGAACGCCATAAGCTGAGACGATTGAAGACAGATTGGATCGGTAAAGATCAAAGGCTTGGACGAGTCGGCGAGAGACTTGATAGACGACACCGGAAGAGCTACCGGGCGTGGCCCGAAGGAAGGTGAAGATGAGACACATCCTTGGGGCAAGCGAGAGCGAAGGAAACGGAAAAAGTTGGCAAATGGCACGACTGAGCCACTCCAACCGGTCTCTGGCCGTGGCCGTTGCCATGTGTCTCGAATCGGGAAACACGAGACTCACCGATGACGGAGCAGGTGCAGTGTCAAACTTTACTTTCCGACAGCCACAGCATGCTTGGCTTTTATTTATATTTTCTACCTTTCACTCTCGGTGCCTAATTTAGTTGCCGGGATTTAGTTTTCCATTTTTGACATGCCCCAAAAATGCCAAATACAGGGTTGTGTAGAAGATTAGATGATTCCGAGGAATGAGCTGACATATTCGAAGAAAAAGAATCATACTTCGTGTTGCATTCTTTGTCAGCAACGAACGACTCTCGGGTGTGGTACGTGGTTTATCAAAATAAAGGCAACACAAATTATTCGATCCATAGAGCGCGGTGACAAAAAATGTGATTCGAATTGGGCAAAGTTTTGTTGAAAGTGAAGCACCTCAACGACAGCCGAGCGAAGCAGTCCCTTGAAGAATCATGAATATGTCATGAATTTTATGGAATTTTCGATTAATATTCCTATGAATGCAATTACGGGCGACCGACATGTTTGGCTCGCTGTTGGTAGATGTTTGCTTTCGAAGCCAGCCGTCGAAGGAGGCGCCTGGTACCTGTGTGCGTTTGATGTTTTGCCATCGATTTTTTGCTCATCAATTTGGGCAAAGAAATAATATTTTTTGTTTCAAAAACTGAAGCGAACATTTGTGAAACTGCCTGTTCTGGTCCATTGGAAGAAACGTAAGCCACCGTGCCGTGTGCCTCGTCTTATTTTTGGGACCAGTTCGTTTCGCAGTATTATTTTCAACAAGTCGTTAACTAACTCCCACTCGCGCCATTCGAATGGTTTCTCGTTGTAAGGCTGGATTAGAAGCTAAGCTTCATTTAGCTATATTGTTCTCGGGTCTATATAAAAAAAAGTAACCGGAACTTGGTCAGCTTCCCCATGCGGGGATGGTACTTTTTCATAATTCTTTTGCATGTTTTTTTTTTTGCAGTGATGCTCTGTGACCGCTGAACCGTCAGTCAAATAAAACCGAGAGAAGGCAGAAAAACCTAGACACTCTTAAACTGCACACCACAAAAGTCATGTCACGTAGCGCCGGGTCGCTGGGCGGATGTGCCAAACAATGTGCCAGTGGCACATGAATGCGGTTCCCCGCGCAGGCGGGTAAGGATTGTTGGTTCACATTTAGAAAGAAAAAAAAAACAGAAAGTTTTCCCGCCATTTTCCGAGCCGCCCACTTCCGGCAGAGCACGATGGCGCATATTATTCTGCCCGCCTGCATCTTGTGAATGTGCTTTTTGATGCTTGCCGGCCAGAAAAAAGGGAATCAAATCACGTTTTAGGTTTTTTTATTTAATTCTTGTCTACTCGGTATTCGCGCTATTCCACTGCTGGTGCGTCGACCCACTGCTAAGTTCGTGGTTTGGTCAATTTCCTTACGTTTCTCCTGTAAAAGTCGATTCGCGCGGTCCCACCGGTGCCGTGAATGGAGCCGAATAAACTTTAACGAGTGCAATAATGGAGAGCAAAAAAACGACTTGAATACTTTTCAATGTACTTCTGCTACGCTACAGTTTCATGAACGGTTTTGGGTTGCACTTATTGGACTAATTTTAGTACCGTACCGCAGATGTAAGCTGTCGTTTCTATCTCTTCTACAGTGACGAAGTGCTCATATTTCGTAGGTCAACATGTTTATTGTGGACAGTAAATCGAATACATTGTACACGTACCGCAAGGAACTTAAGCATTAATTTCAGAATACATTTTTTTGATACTATCCACGCAAAATGTTGCCGTGCTGGAACCCGATGATTTTCTAGAATTTCTAATCACAGGTCGCAGTATTCCTTGCGTAGGCAAAAAGTGCTAAAACCCCAATACTGAGAACTGTTTGTACCTTTAAACCATTCTTGTTTTACGCTACGTTGAGTAGTATACGGTCAACTGTCTACCTATCTCCACCGTAGATTCAAGCATTTTTTCGAGCCATTTTAATCTGATCGCCAACCATCCGACATGTCCTAATAATATTCAATATTGTCACCGACAGAACAACCGGTTTCCTCGTGGGACAGCAATGCATATGGCGCGCGTCGTACTTTTCGATGACCAACGGTCAAATGGCCCTCCGTTGGGTCCTTTTTTGCTAAGCACTGCTCGAAAAACTTACCCATTTCGGTCCATGATAGTAAAGCTCTTGTTTTTCTACCCATCGACCGGGGCAAAGTTAGTGATGGTTAGGTCGTTATGATGGACAGTCCTTTGGGGACGGTCAAGTGGTTGGCCACAATATGTTCGGGGCGTTCAACCACCATCAACCTACCCCGTACGTTGATGCAGATGGTGGGCGCTTCTGTTGTAGCAGAGTGCTTCATTTGGAAATTTGTACTGCGAGCTACGGAGCGAAAGTTTTCATCGCACATCAGTAAATGTGGCACTGCATTTAATGTGAGGAAGCAGAGGGAAACATCACGAGTGTCATACGGTTGCGTACTTCGGGAGGCCCTTTAACTTGGCCCTCGAAAAGTCAAGTGTTACTAACGGGCGGTACAGAATATTAAAAACGAATCGGTTTGGGTTACATTCTAAAATAAGTATGCACACAAATATCGGTGTTTTGGGGACAAATAAATGGTTGGTTTCAAATGTTTTATATCAAAATATAAGGCTGGCTAAAAAGTAATCCATTATTTTTGGGTGAGATTCAAAACATTATTTAAGATACTTCCAATGGTCCGATTTACGTCAAATATGTACCGTTTTGTTGGAAAATTTGTTGTCTTTTCAAAGATAGGCTTATCATGCCTCTTTTGTAAAAGACTTAGTCGTTATTGGCGAAAACCTGGAGCAATCCCTTTTCACAATCCTTTTTTGATCTCAGTTTTTCATCACTCAGGAAATTTTGTAATGCGCAAAAAAGGTGTCAATCGCTTAGTGCAAGGTCCGGACTATACGGTGGATGCATTAAAACATCCCTTACAAACTCCCTGACTTTCTGGTGAGTCACTAAAGACGTGCGTGACATTTCGTTTTTCTGATGGAACACAACACCTCTTCTGTTGGCCGATTCTGGTCGTTTCTGGTCAATTGTTAGCTTCGAATGGTACAGTTGTTGGTAGTAGAGATCTGAATTTATTGTTCAGCCACACGGAAGCGACTCATAATAAACGATTCCTTTCAAGTCCCACCATATACCCAGTAGAACCTTCCTAGCCGTTATTTCTGGTTTGGCCACAGGTTAAATTGCTTCACCACGCTTAGACCACGACCGATTTCACACAATATTGTCGTAAGTGACCCATTTCTCATCCCCAGTACCAATCCGTTTAAGAAATGGCTCGATTTCATTCCGTGGGGCCAAAACTGTGCAGATGGCCATCATGTTTTTTGGTGTAAATTGGGTGGCGCCCAAATATCGAGCTTCTTTGTGTATCCAGCTTTGCGCAAATGTCTTAAAACTGTTTGATGATTGATTTTTAGCTCCTGGACGATGCTCTGACTACTAACATGCCGACCAACTTTGATTAGCTCTGTGATTTTATCGACATTTTCGATGACATGTCTGCCTAGGCTTTAACATCAAAAATAACTGAAACGTGTCAACGAAACCAAAATTTCACCCAGCTAGCTGTTAGAGTATCGGTACCATGAACACCATGCAAAATTTCAGTGGCCTAGCTTCAGTTTTCGCTTTTATCGGACAAAAAATGTCAAATGTAATGAATTTTCTCCGCGTTGACCTCCATTGTTAACACCCTGTAACTCACAAACGAATAGAACAAACAAAAAACAATGAAAGTATTTTTTGAAGTGTAAAGTATCAGCTTTAAAACGAGCATAAACTTGAAACTCTACGATCGATACTTCACGAGATATCGATCACTAAAGGCATCTACCGAAAAAATAATGGATTACTTTTTAGCCAGCCTGATATATTTTGGGCCATTACAATACGAGTGATGTCGATTCACAGTCGTGATTAGCAGCACACTGCTGTGAACGCTAATTGTAAGCAGATCGGTAATTGGAACGGAAGCCGGCGACTTAATAACTTCTGACCACTATGAACACCTTCCGGACACCTGTTGCAACTAATTACATCCATCATCAATGTTAAATTGGATCAACATTTCATGTGGCTCGAATATTGCTTTTCGATGAATAATTTTATGAATGATAGCAAAGGCAATCATTTCGAGTAGTGAGCATGGTCAGAAATCAGTGGAATTAACGAGACGGCTCCATAAATGAAGCTAACGGCATAGGCCACATAGCTCATGGTTCCAAAAATAATTCCACAGAAATGAATCCCTCCCGCCACCTTAACCTCGTTGGGGCTGCCATGATGTCAAGTGCCCCCATTCGATACTGGCAATTACAGCATGACTGACGGCTAAATTTCGATACCGGGCGGCCATGTTTTCGGCCATGATGGTAAATTATTAATGAAAATCCAACACATCCATCGACGTTCAGCTGGCATGTTCCAGCTTCCAGCTTCGTTGCCGCGAACCATGTGGCGGTCGATCAGATGGTTTGTGACGTTTCGGGTGCATTAACGTTGGCCAGGGAATGCGAAAAGAGGGCCAGTGTGTGTACACGTATAATAAGGCCACTCCTCACCATCGAGGCACGGTAGTGTCGACAGGTTAATACGAGGCGTTCGTTTGTATTTGTGAATGTGTGTGTGTTTTTGCCAAGAATACCAGAGAAGGCCGCCCTAGCCCTAAATCATTCCCCTGAGAACGCGGCAAAGAACTCCGTTTAACGTGCCACCGGAACGTCCTACCTTGCGGTCTAATGATATGTTTCTTGGGTGCTTACATAAAAGCACGTACTTTCGCATAAAATATGTCACCCAAAGACTGCCGACCGACCGGCAGTGCGGTTGGGGTCGGAAAATGCGAGTAATGTGTCACAGGCCTGCTCGAAATTGGGCCTCCGATGGCCTCTTTCGTCCATATTTTTGCATGTTCCGCGTGTGGCTGCCTCTGTGTATGTGTGTGTTTTGGAGCGACATTGCCGAATCACACACATGTAACGTGGCGCCATGACTGAGAATAGAGTCCTAAAAGGCCGCCGATCACAGGAGCGCGACCGTTGGCGTGATACCGATTTATAGGCTCAGTCACGATCTAGGCTTGGTTTAATGTCGGCGAACGGTATTTGTGATTTAATGGCCCATCGACATGAGACCGATCGAATGAGTTGAAGCGAAAGCGGCTTCCAATTATTGTAGCACCAGAGCAGTCAGCAGCGGCCAAAAGTATGCCGCCAAGGAGTAGTAGCATAACGAACATGACGTTTAAATGGTCATTCGATGTCCATAGTACGTGTGCCCGTGGCCAATATCAATATGGGTTAATATTAAAGCAAGTGTTTTATTGGACAGAAGTTTCCTAGCACTATTTTTGCTGTTGCCTATAAGTTGATTCATACAAAACACACATGTAAATGCGCATTTAAAAAAATTATTCTGCTTTCTGCATAAGTTTAAATGTTAACGTGTCGTCAAAATAGTCGTCCACTAAATTTGAATAAGGTATTTTTTTGCGCAACTAGAAAGGTATTCTCATCAATCCACCATCAACAACTGCCTTTACTGCCCTTAACTTAACTTAATAATCGACAATATGACGTTGTATTTGGAAATTCTTGGGCCTCATTTTTAAGGATACAATATTTTTGTAGTTAAGCGTAGTTAACCATATATCGAACTACATTGTAAAGCTTGAAAAGTGAAGTAGAAAATTCAAGCCCAACTCCAATTAAGGTCTTTCAATTCAAAAGGTGATGAAAAACAGTGTGTTTTTCGTTGGCCACGTGTTTCACTTACTACACTTTCCTGCAGCTTACACCGTTCCCTTGGGACGCAATAATAACAGCGCACCAACATTTGTGCACTACGCAATGAAAGGGTGCGTAAGATTATCTCTTTTGTCAACACAGTTGTGTTACTGATTTTTAAATTAAAAGCATCTTCGCAAAAGCATATTGCACGGGCTCGGTACAATAGGCAGATTATGCTACGGAGCCACTGGAGCGCACCTTCCCTACGATCATTTTTCTTTCTTGTTGCACATTTTCCTTTTCCCCGGAAGCCTCTCCGGTCGTCCCGCAGACACACGCGGTCCCGTGTCGCTCTCGGGCCCCTAAATTAGAATGTTTCCGTTTTTATGTCCTCATTTTGCAGCTATCTCTTATCTAGCTAATCAATCGGTCGGTGCGAACGGAAACAGACACCGAGCGGTGCTTGAAGACAAACCCGGCCGTCATTTCCTCTCCGGCGGTAGCAGTCATGCTGACGTGCTGTCATAAAAACCACGCAGGGCAAAAGCGTAAACTTGTACCAACTTTATCCCGAAGTTGGAGGAAAATGTGTCACCGGGACCACCGGGGCTGGGACGAGCTGGCGAGGCCACGGGCAAGCCACGGTAGGTCACGATGTGCGCAGTTTTGAGAAAAAAGAAAGAAGCTTTTTACAGTTGCACCTAAAAGGAAAGGCACCATCCCCTTGAGCCACAAAAGGATTATTAGGACAGGAAGGACGATGAGATTGATTGACAAAGCTAAAATCAGGTTTTCTGCACCAACCGGGGGTCCCGAACAATCCCGACCGCTGTTGTTGTAGTTTATCAACCACAAAAACTTGAGAAGCAAGAAAACAATCGGCCAAAGTATCGGCAGGCGAACACTTTGAAACTTGTAAATTAAAGAAAAAACGTTTACTTTTACATTTTTGGGACACTTCTACTGGGTGTTGTAACATCCTCTCAAATAGACACGGGTTACAAGCTTCGGTTTAACTTAAGGCTAAGGCTAATTGATTGATGAAGTTGCGCATCGTTCAATTTATTTTGGGTTTCCTACACAAGTGAACTCGCTTTAAGGCTCATAAAAACCGCACAATCAACGGCATGTGAGAAATGATGAAACTTTTCGAAGCAAACAAAGCACAACAAACGCACAAGCTAAAGATGACTTTCACATACGGTTCAGTACGACGTATTAGTGGATGTCGATCAATGTGAGTTGATGTATTACGTAACCAGTACACTAAGCAATATTTGTTGGATTAAAAAACAAAATCCGGATTATTAAAACACTACCCCAAATACGCCTTCCATTTAAGCACCAGTTTTTGTGTGTATGCGGCTTTCGAGCCAAGCATATTTTTCATTAGAAGCTTCCTGCCACCTCGCAAACTTGTCTGACCTACGAGAATGGGTATGAAAAATTAACGAGGTTTTAATAGCATTTTATGGTGCCTTCAATGGTTCGTAGCGACTTGCGCCTTTGCGACATCATTGTCGTCGTAATGCTCTCTGTGCCCTTCCCGGTTTAGAGAAAGTGTCGGAAATGGAAGGTAGTAAAAAACTGTACTCAAGCTTCCGGCCTTTGCTTCGTTGTTCTTTGCTGCATGCACAAGAAACTTCCGGCTTTCCGTATGCATTAGCGCCCTTAAGAGATTTGACAAGATACGATATGAATGGTCGGTGATGAAAAGCCTTAATGTGACTGAATAACGTGTTAAGAGTGCGCACTTTTTGTTGATTAAGCATTTGTTAAAACTGAAAGTAGAACGCAGTCCAAGTCTATATAATCAGCAAACTTGGTCCACCCATTGCAAAAGTGTGCATCACCCCGAAGTTCGCTGATTGACAAACACATTACAGTGTCACATCATTATTTAGCTATGTAATGAAGATTCTCTTATCACCAATTTATTTATAAACCATAGAATTTAATGTTAAATCAAGTTGCTTCAGCTACGTTATCGCATTTTAACCAACACCATGTTAACGCTTACTTTTGCGGTTCAGTAGACGAAAACGAATGACGAAGACGAGGAAGATTCTCACGTCTTTACTCCTATATAAAGCGAATTCTGGACGCTTGAGCTCATTTGTGTATTTTGGAAACGATAAGCCAGCAGAGTGTCGTAGTGTCGTGAAGTGTGTTTCGGAAGCATGGGGCCTCTAGCATGGACAGTGTTCTTGTGCATCGTCAGCAGTGCTAGATCGGGTGCACGATTTTACGACGAAACTGCTTTCTGCTACACCATCTAATGCAAGCTTTTCTGGAAATGCTCTCGAGATGCTCATGGCAAAGCTAGACCACATGCAGCAAAGTGTTCTGGAGCTACAGACCGAATTGGCCAAGCACCGGGAAGAAGCTGCGCAAGCCAAAATAACAGCGATAAAAGCCTGGTCGATATAAGAGGATCGTGCAGAACAATTTCGATTCGATGCGTCGATTGGAGGATGATGTTGGACGCAACTTTACTCTCCTACAGGACCGATCATGGCAGATTTGACGCAAATACTACGCGTGTTCACCGAAGACCAATCCTCTTTCACATGGACCCTATCGCTCGTGCAGTGACATTTGGAATGCACAGTCTGGGGCATATATTATCCAGGCGAACGATGAAAGCAACCCTTTTATGGCGTACTGTCAGCGGGATATGATGGGTATAGGCATCTGGTTGGTGATACAGCACCGATTCGACGGATCGCTGGACTTCTATCGCAACTGGACCGAATATCGGAATGGTTTTGGTGACATTGAGAAGAGTTCTGGATCGGACTGGAACGACTACATCAGCTGACATCGGGGCGACCCCATGAACTGATGGTTGAGCTGAGAGACTTTAAGGGGAATTATAAATTTGCATTCTTACGCAGCATTCGAGATCGGTAGTGAAGCCGAACAATACAATCTGAAAACCCTTGGAGCGTACAACGGAACTGCAGGGGATTCTCTGTCAATGCACAAGAATATGAAATTCTCGACGTACGATCGTGATAATGACATAGATGAGCAAAATTGTGCTGAATCATTTGAGGTGCCTGGTGGTACACAACTGCTATACTTCCAATTTGAACGGGCATACAAAATATACAAAAATAAATGATCAACTGGTACACCTTCAATAACTCCTAGAAGGACTGAGCTTTTCAAGAATGATGATCCGACCAAAATGAACGCTATCTAGTTTTGTCGATAGTGCTCGACTAGCCGTCTTATACCTTCCGTCATTACGACATGGCCAGACGAAAAATCCTCTTCAGTCAAGCTGGCTCTCACGTACGTCTCGAAGACTCGAAATAATCATCCTTCAGTTGCAAATGCACGATTAAACGTGGCCAAAAAGGAGAAGACCTTAAACGCCAAACGTCAAATCAGAATAGCATCTGCTACGGTCCATAACGTATTTGCCTGGTCCGGAAATGTTAACCCGAGCAGCGACTACTTTCATCACTATAGTTCCAATATAATTTCGATATTTTCACTGTAGAACAATCGTTTTGTTCATAAATACGGCTCGGTCTGTTCTTCAAAGAATAAAAAAATCGTTTTGTATGATGGAAAATATTGCTACGATTTGTAGTATGAGCTCGGACTCAGATTGTGGCCCACATCATCACCGTCGTGTTGCTTGAAGCGTATCAAAATCACTATCAAAACGACGTACGGCACGTCATGACGTAGATAGAATAGAATGACTCCCTTCTGCTAAGGTTTAAGAAAATATTCGCTTCCTGTTCATCACGAGGCACGGAGAGGTGCCACAATTACAATTTTCCTGCACTTCCAAAATACGCTATCAACAGACATACACCAAAACGCAACAGCGTGCATGACAATAGCACACTAGAACCTAGAACCTGCCTGCCAGCCAAGCCAGTCAGGCAGCGCAAGGAAGCAAATCAAAATTTGAATACCAAATGGAAAGCTAAGTGAATAAATAAAATCAAATGGAAATTAAATAAAGCGAAAATGGGAGAAAAGCGCGAACACTACCGCCGCGGGGGAAGGCAGGGAGTCCTTCAAAAAAGTAACCGAGCGCAGACTTTGGTCGCTTTGCCGAACGGAAGCTTTTGACCGGTGCAGTTGGCGCAGGATAATGGGCAAAAGGCGGTGCCCAAAGGTGCGCGCCATAGTTTTAAATTAAAAAAACCCAATAAAGCCTAAGCTAAAGATGACTTTCACATACGGTTCAGTACGACGTATTAGTGGATGTCGATCAATGTTAGTTGATGTATTACGTAACCAGTACACTAAGCAATATTTGTTGGATTAAAAAACAAAATCCGGATTATTAAAACACTACCCCAAATACGCCTTCCATTTAAGCACCAGTTTTTGTGTGTATGCGGCTTTCGAGCCAAGCATATTTTTCATTAGAAGCTTCCTGCCACCTCGCAAACTTGTCTGACCTACGAGAATGGGTATGAAAAATTAACGAGGTTTTAATAGCATTTTATGGCGCCTTCAATGGTTCGTAGCGACTTGCGCCTTTGCGACATCATTGTCGTCGTAATGCTCTCTGTGCCCTTCCCGGTTTAGAGAAAGTGTCGGAAATGGAAGGTAGTAAAAAAACTGTACTCAAGCTTCCGGCCTTTGCTTCGTTGTTCTTTGCTGCATGCACAAGAAACTTCCGGCTTTCCGTATGCATTAGCACCCTCGAGAGATTCTGGTTCTGGTAACTAACCAGTGTGGATAACTTTTTTTATAGAAAAACAAACATCGCATCGTAAGTTATTTCGGCAACTTCATTTTATGTTGCTGCTCTCGTACGTTTTGCTTTTGACAAGATACGATATTAATGGTCGGTGATGAAAAGCCTTAATGTGACTGAATAACGGGTTAAGAGTGCGCACTTTTTGTTCATTACTCATTGTTCAAACTGAAAGTAGAACACAGTCCAAGTCTAAGTAATCAGCAAACTTGTTCCACCCATTGAAAAAGTGTACATCACCCCAAAGTTCGCTGTTTGACAAACACATTACAGTGTCATATCATTATTTAGCTATGTAATGAAGATTCTCTTTTCACCTAAATTGGCGATAAGGTGAGGTGATTTATGAACCATAGAATTTGATGGTAAATCAAGTTGCTCACAGCAACTACGTTATCGCGATTTCAACCAACACCATGTTAACGCTTACTTTTGCGGTTCAGTAGACGAAGACGAATGACGAAGACGAAGAAGATTCTCACGTGATTTTCACTCCTATATAAAACGAATTTTGGACGCTTGAGCTCATTTCTGTATTTTGGAAACTATAAGCCAGCAGAGTGTCGTAGTTGCGTAGTGTCGTGAAGTGTCTTTCGGAAACATGGTGCCTCTAGCATGGATAGTGTTCTTGTGCATCGTCAGCAGTGCTAGATCGGGTGTCGCGATTTACAACGAAACTGCGTTTGCTAAACCATGTTCTTCTAGATTATCTGGATTTGCTTTCGAGATGCTCATGGCAAAGCTAGACTACATGCAGTCAAGTGTTCGGGAACTAAAGAGCGAATGGGCCAAGCAGCGGGAAGAGGCTGCGCAATGCCAAAATAACAGCGATAAAAGCCTGGTCGACATTAAGAGGGCCGTGCAGAACAATTTAGATTCGATGCGTCAATTGGAGGATGATGTTGGACGCAACTTTACTCTCCTACAGGACCGATCATGGCAGATCTTTGCGCTACAAGCTACGCATACTGCAATGAAGACCAATCTTCGTTCATATGTACCCTATCGCTCGTGCAGTGACATTCGGAATGCACAGTCTGGGGTATATATTATCCAGGCGACCGATGAAAGCAACCCTTTTATGGCGTACTGTCACCGGGATATGAAGGGTGGAGGCATCTGGTTGGTGATACAGCACCGATTCGATGGATCGCTAAACTTCTATCGCAACTGGACCGAGTATCGGAATGGTTTTGGTGACATTGAGAAGAGTTCTGGATCGGACTGGAACGACTATATCAGCTGACATCGGGGCGACCCCATGAACTGATGGTTGAGCTGAGAGACTTTAAGGGGAATTATAAATTTGCACTCTACGCAGCATTCGAGATCGGCAATGAAACCGAACAATACAATCTGAAAACACTTGGAGCGTACAACGGAACTGCAGGCGATTCTCTGTCATACACAAGAATATGAAATTCACGACGTACGATCGTGATAATGACAATATAGGAAATTGTGCTGCATTTCATGAAGGGTGCCTGGTGGTACAAACTGCTATCGTACTCCAATTTGAACGGGCCATACAAGAACATAGTAGATCATAATCGATGAACTGGCACGACTTCAGCGATTCCTATGAAGGACTGAGCTTTTCAAGAATGATGATCCGACCAAAATGAACTCTATTGTCTATTCGCTCAGGATCAGCTGTGCGTTATCCATTCTCTACTAAGGCAGGAAAACCTTCCAAAAGGTCAACGTACGTCTCGAAGACTCGAAATAATCATCTTACAGTTTGAAAATGCACGATTAAACGTGGCCAAAAAGGAGAAGACCTTAAGCGCCAAACGTCAAATCAGAATAGCATCTGCTACGTCCGTAACGTACGATTTGCCTGGTCCGGAAATGTTAACCCGAGCAGCGACTACTTCCATCACTATAGTTCTATAAAATAATTTCGATATTTTCGCTTTAGAACAATCGTTTTGTTCATAAATACGGCTCGGTCCGTTCTTGAAAGATTAAAAAAATCGTTTTGTATGATGGAAAATATTGCTACGATTTATAGTTCGAGCTCGACTCAGATTGTGGCCCACATCATCACCGTCGTGTTGCTTGAAGCGTTTCAAAATCACTATCAAAACGACGTACGGCACGTCATGACGTAGATAGAATAGAATGACTCCCTTCTGCTAAGGTTTAAGAAAATATTCGCTTCCTGTTCATCACGAGGCACGGAGAGGTGCCACAATTACAATTTTCCTGCACTTCCAAAATACGCTATCAACAGACATACACCAAAACGCAACAGCGTGCATGACAATAGCACTAGAACCTAGAACCTGCCTGCCAGCTAGCCAGTCAGGCAGTGCAAGGATGCAAATCAAAATTTGAATACCAAATGGAAAGCTAAGTGAATAAATAAAATCAAATGGAAATTAAATAAAGCGAAAATGGGAGAAAAGCGCGAACACTACCGCCGCGGGGGAAGGCGGGGACCTCTTCAAAAAAGTAACCGAGCGCAGACTATGCTCGCTTTGCCGAAAGGAAGCTTTTGGCCGGTGCAGTTGGCGCAGGATAATGGGCAAAAGGCGGTGCCCAAAGGTGCGCGCCATAGTTTTAAATGAAAACCCAATAAAGCCCAAACCAGCTTTCCGGTTTACATAGGCCACGGACGAGATCTGTGTATGCACAGAGGGCGGCGTAAAATCGCTTTCTACACCGCCCGATACTGCATCCGACGTACAGTGTCACCGTGACAGTGGCAGGTGGTGTTGGCTTTTGTGACTAAAACCTTATCCCAACCGTCGACGACGGTTGCAGTCGACGAAAGCACAGCGGGAAAATAGCCTGGACGGGTTCATTTTGTGCGTATTTTATACACCTTACCGAAGCATTCCGCACTGATTTGCAAGCTTTGCTGGAAAGGTCCGTAAATCGGACAAGCTTCTTATAACTACAATAATATTAGCTAAATTAACCGAACAATTCGCCGCGACATTTTGAACGTCTGGCCAACTGCTGCGAGCCCACTGTGCGTTACGGGGCACAATGCATCATGTTCATATTTGCACGCCTAATTCAGATACGGCACGAAAGCGCCCGCCGCTGAGACGGTGCATGAAGGAGAATTATGCTAATGGCTTATGCAACGGCAACGATGCCACGCCGAGATGCGATAATATCCTTCCGCGCACTAGAGCACTTGAACTCCTGGCCGTGGCGGGTCCATAACATAGAATTACAAGCACCCCCGACAGCACACTTCGAGAAGGCTTGTTGCAATTCAATTGACCTCCGGCACACTGTGCACGATTCCGGGGCTTGTTAGGCCATTTCAGTGAAATTATTTTTCCTTAAATGAGCATTAGCGAGCAAACTCACGTGGTGTGTTTTTTTCATTGGAAACGTGAGAAAAGCAGATTCTTTATTGCAAAATTGATCAAATTGAGGCTAAGAAACGGACTGTTTTTAAAAACAAAAAACGATTATAAAACTTTTATCCGATTTTCTATTTTATTCAAAGTATGTGCCATCGCTAGCTATACATTTCTCCTATCTCTCTGCTAAATCATGGATTCCCAGACGAAAGAATACTTCGACTTATTAAGTAAATTAATTAGTCATCCCTTTTCGACTTCCTCGTAGAAAAACGAAGGGCTGCTCAGCCAATACGTGTCCCATCGATGAAAATGAATGATATTCGGAATGAACCAAGTCTGGTGAATAACGCGGGGAGGGATAGCAACTCCCATCCAAGTGATTTGATAGTATCCTGAAACAGTTTTGTTTTTTGGGCGCCTAGTGCTTGATTCCACGGGCCACCAGGCGCCCCCATCGAAACCCACTAGAATTGCATTTTGGTCATTTTTCGATCAATGCATGGTTCAAATTGATCATGTGTTGTCAGTAGCGATCGGAATTAACGTTTCCATCAGGTTTTAGTAGCTTGTGAAACACCACACATTTCTGTCCGATCAGAAAGTTCGTTTTTTGGAGTCCTTGGACGCTTTTTTTTGTAAAGTCAAAACCGCCATTTTGATTTTTTTTAAAACCACTTAAAGCACTGCGATCTTCCAAACACAAGTCCCGACAAGCATTTGGTGCGATTCTGAAGCAGTTTTCTTCAAGAGGAGCAAAAAAATAATAATCCCCGCAAAACGTCATTTTCAGGCACAAAAGTTGACATACTTTAACCCTTTCAATGATGGGTTGCACACCGAAATAATTTTTTTTTTCGACCTGAAATCATTTACCTGTTGTCTAAACAAGGTAATGATGAATGAACAGCAAAACTGGGAAGTCCCAATCGGCAGGTACAGCCATCTTTTTAAAATTCCGATTCTCAACGCACGCACCTAGTATGTCGTACTTATAACAACTTCTCGTCGTTTCTTGACTTTAATATATCCCTCGATCAGTGTCGTGATGTTTTTGCTTTCATGTCTTCATGGTAAACGTTTCGTCCTTGTTACTGTCGGCTGTGTTTTCCGCTAAATATCGGTTACCAGCTTGGTCGTTGCGTTTCGTCAGTTTGATTAGTTTTAGTTCTAAGTGCTAGGTTAAGTTTTTATTGTCAATTAGGCTAAGTTGCCCGTTGACTGTTTCTTTAAATAAATAAATAAATAAAAACTGTATATTTAAACAAGTTTCAATTGAGCATTCTCAACTTGACGTGCATGAAATAATTCTTTGCTTTAAATATTGATTCATCGTTGAACCAAAAGGTCGACACAGTCGCTGACCCACCTCGCTGCTTGAAACAGTCTGCAGATTGCAAACATTCCAAACCCGGCAACCTTCAAACCAAATTCATTTCAGAGGCGAATCGACCTCACAGAAATGGTTCACGCACAAGAAAAAACATTAAAGATTCACAAGCAAAGAAACCCACCAGAACGGCCGCACGAATTACGAATGATTTAAATTAATTAAACGCATTCCGACTGCCACCAGCCAGTGTTTGCAGCAGTTTTGAAGTTCGACATCGAGCGACATTGTAGCCCGGCAATCTTTGCTCCCGTAGGAGGAATAAATTATCCGTCCGAACAGAATCTTTAAATGAAGAGGAATAAACGCTCGACCGATTTCCCATTCTATTCCGGCGAGCCTGAGGTTCATATTCAGGCGCTTGTGGGGGACATGAAAAAAATACTGTCCGATCACAAATTAAAGTGCAGATCGATAGTGTTCTGGTGACGAACGGTCCTAAAACCGTCACACCACCATTTGAATAAAGAGATGAAACCAAAACACACACACCACACCACCGGATGAGTGCCACAACTTTCGGCACTTTTCGGACACCACACACACGAAGGGAGACGGTCCTCGAGTCTAAGTTATGACTTGTTTCAGTAATGAAATACTAATTTCTCCGGGCTGATGATTTCCCAGCACGGAACGGGTCCGGTGTCCGGCGAAATGGCGATCGATTTCACTGCAGGTGTCGTCCGTCCGCCTCGGGAGCGATTCGATTGTACGGCCCGGGGCCACCGTTCCACGCCTCCGGGACACGCTCCGGGCAGTAGCGAACGCCGTCCCGGTCTGCGTGACACGGACCGACTGTGAGGGGGTGGGTGGGTGCCCTGTTCATTTCCTCCTTTAATTGCCCCCAGGCGGGATGGAACGTGACCAATTGCTTTGCCCGGCCCCGGCCCAGGCTTAGCAGCGATCGTTTTCCTCTAATTATGATGGGAGTTTAGCATCGCATCGTTTTTCCTTTTTTCTCTCTCTTTCTCTATCTGTCTTTGATGCTCCTCAAAGTACAGACACCTCGACTCGCAGCGCCAGGAACCAGCCCGGGGGGGTGGGGGGGGCACACTGGGCTCAGGGCTTCCGGGAAGTACGCCGTGCCATATCTGTCTGTCGAAGTCGAGTGACGTACAGCAACAATAGGCGAATAACGGGCGAAACCGTCCGGAAACCGATCCGGTAGCTCCGGGAATTCGAAAAGTGCGCTCGAACATGAAACACATTTTGCCACTGCCAAAGGTATTCGTTGATTAACTTTCTTTTCTCTCGGCACTCAGGCCGTTTGGCCATTCTATTGAGATTGCTGTTTATTAATGAATTTTTCAACAACGTCCGGGCCGGGCGTGGGTGCCATATTTCCTGTTGCGCGAGCACCACAACGCGTGGCCTGTAAACGCAAAAAGCCGCCATTTGCCTTCATAAGCAAAAATAACCTTCGCCGCGAAACCATTGGCAAATGAAAGCCGAAACGGAAACGCGAACAAAAAATCGCCCAACAACGACATCGCCTAATCAAATGCGCTACCGACAGGCGCTAATGTAGCGCATTCGCCAGAGGCATTCGCGACGGAACAAAAAACAAACCAGAAACAGGTAACTACCGCTAATAATACACGGGTGGGCGAAAAATTCAAACTTCCAAACCTAATGAGGTGACATTAGCTTTGCGCGAACCGAGTGCGATAGCTCACGGCATCGCGATCCTTTCGTTCCATGCGACACATGCCACGATGAGCGCCGGAAACAAAGTTTATCATATACGTACGTCACTGTCGCAAGTAGCTCCAGCGCTCATTCCGGTTGGCTTCCAGCTTTGCCTCGCTTCGGTACTTGCCGGATCCGGGTGTCCGGGAGGCTCGAAAGGCTCGGCAAATCGTTAAGCCATCACGTACTAACACGCGAACTGCCTTCGGTGATGTTGCCTGGTACTCCGGCCCGGACCGGGCAAACCAGCCAACTA